>NC_139590.1:19180778-19365778 GCF_946808225.1 Silurus aristotelis | reverse complement strand
TGTCGATGTGTCCGTTTTTTGCGGCAAGGTGGAGTGGACTGGTGCCGTTTGGATCAGTCGAGTCTCCAGGCTTTGGTTCCAGTAGAGCAGCGCACATGTTACTGCTTAGGAGGAGCTGAACCACCTACACACACACCCACACACATACACAAACACACAAGGTACTGTTTTATATTAAAGCATACCACAATTAAATCTGACCAACGTCCAGCTAAACTCTACATGTACAGCACATTTAGTGCGACTTACTCCGACACGTCCGAATTCGCACGCCAGGTCCAGCGGCGTCTTCCCTGCGTTGTCCATTATGCATGGGTTCGACTGGTGCTGAAGCAACATTTCAGACTAGAAAAAACACACGCAAACACATTGTGCAAAATAGAAATGATGGCAGTTTTTTGCTCATTATCAGAAATGCAGGCTTTTTTGTACCATTTTTTTTATAAATGTATAAGCATAAAGCCGGGCAGATGATAAAAACAATATGTGGTGCAACACAACATGCTTTTTATATGAATCCATGAATTTTTTTTTTTCTTTTTTTTACTAATACTAATAATCTTTGAACTCCACACTCATAAAATGGTACTGATAAAAATAAATAAAAAAACAATTAAACTTTGTGAATTGTAACATAACTGACAGTTCTGACTAATAGAGAGCGGGATATCGTCTGAGTTATTTTTTTTGTAATGGGTTTTTACAGAGGGTACAGATGGCTCAGAGCAGACGATTTGCTGTTAGCAAAGCCCATGCCATTATAAGTCACTGAAAGGGCTAAAATGTGTGTGTTGTAAGTCGGTGTGCGTGCATGTGTGTGTGTGTGTTTGGGTATATTTTTATATCTTTCATTTTTTAAAACTAAAACAACATGTCCAGAAAACATCACTGTTTTAATGATTGTATGTTTTGTTTATTTAAATAGCAGCAAATGTTCAGTCTGTCCATTATTAGTCTTTAGATTATGCCGAGTGCTGGAACTATGATTCAGAATATTTACATTTAAGACATTTGGGAGATGCCCTTATCCAGAGTAACTTACATTTATCTCATTTATACAACTGAGCAGCTATTGGGTTAAGGGCCTTGATCAGGGGCCCAGAAAGGCAGCTTGGTGTGGCTGGGATTTGAACTCAGACTCTTCGGATTGAAAGGCTAATGCCTTTGTTCAAAACAATAAGCTACCACCTCTCCCAGTACAGTTTTTTTTTATTTATTTTTGTAATAAAGTTTAGTTCTATTTTACATTGAGTGTTGTTTGTTTGTTGATTCAGTATCAATTTAAAAAACTTTTTAAAGTTTTTAAAACTTTAAAACCTAGTGCTGACCATAAAAATTCAAATGATTCAACACTGTTTTGACCAATCAGATTTGAGAATTCGATAATGCTGTGGTATAAACGTGATTAAACACCACAGGCTTGTTAATCAATAGTAGGTTAAAAAACAATGTAGTATCCAGGACAAGCTGCCTGAAGAAATTAACATCAGCAAACAAAAAAAACATTATTCAAGCCAATTTGCCAGATGAATTTTTTGGGTTGATATACAAAGCAGAACAGTGGAATCATGTTTTGTGCTCCAATGAGTCTACATTTCAAATAGTTTGTGGAAAAAACAAGCTTCGCATTGTTTAATCCAAGGAGGAAAAGTAGCATTTAAGCTGTTATCAGTATAAAAAAGGCCAGTGTCTATCATAGTTTGGTTTGTCAGTGCCCAGGGCAAAGGAACTTACACATTTCTGAGTGCACCATTCATGTAGTACAAATTATAGAGCAACATATGTTGCCATCCAGACACAGTCTTTTCCAGGGACGTCCCTGCATTTTTGCAGTCAAACAACGCCAAAACCACATACTGCCCGGATTACAAGTGCATGGCTGTGTTAGATTGGCCTGCTTGCAGTCCTGTCCTGCTTCCAAATGAAAATGTGTGGCGTATTATGGACCGCAAAATATCACCACAATGGCCCTGTACAGCTGAAGACGTGCATAAAGGAGTAGACAGAGAAAGTGTAGACTTTTAAACATAAATTACATTTACGGTTGATAAGGTTGAACACTGCTGTACATTGTGGTACATCAGCTAGTTATATATTATATTTATATTTTTTCAGGTAAATATTTTTTATTGTGTATATATATATATATATATATATATATATATATATATATATATATATATATATATATATATATATATATATATATATATATATATATATATATATACAGTGAGGAAAATAAGTATTTGAACACCCTGCTATTTTGCAAGTTCTCCCACTTAGAAATCATGGAGGGGTCTGAAATTGTCATCGTAGGTGCATGCCCACTGTGAGAGACATAATCTAAAAAAAAAAATTCAGAAATCACAATATATGATTTTGTAACTATTTATTTGTGTATGATACAGCTGCAAATAAGTATTTGAACACCTGAGAAAGTCAATGTTAATATTTGGTACAGTAGCCTTTGTTTGCAGTTACAGAGGTCAAACGTTTCCTGTAGTTTTTCACCAGGTTTGCACACACTGCAGGAGGGATTTTGGCCCACTCCTCCACACAGATCAGTCAGGTTTCTGGCCTGTCACTGAGAAACACGGAGTTTGAGCTCCCTCCAAAGATTCTCTACTGGGTTTAGGTCTGGAGACTGGCTAGGCCACGCCTGAACCTTGATATGCTTCTTACAGAGCCACTCCTTGGTTATCCTGGCTGTGTGCTTCGAGTCATTGTCATGTTGAAAGACCCAGCCTCGACCCATCTTCAATGCTCTAACTGAGGGAAGGAGGTTGTTCCCCAAAATCTCACAATACATGGCCCCGGTCATCCTCTCCTTAATACAGTGCAGTCGCCCTGCCCCATGTGCAGAAAAACACCCCCAAAGCATGATGCTACCACCCCCATGCTTCACAGTAGGGATGGTGTTCTTGGGATGGTACTTATCATTCTTCTTCCTCCAAACACATTTAGTGGAACTATGACCCAAAAGTTATATTTTGGTCTCAACTGACCACATGACTTTCTCTCATGACTCCTCTGGATCATCCAAATGGTCATTGGCAAACTTAAGATGTGCCTGGACATGTGCTGGTTTAAGCAGGGGAACCTTCCGTGCCATGCATGATTTCAAACCATGACGTCTTAGTGTATTACCAACAGTAACCTTGGAAACGGTGGTCCCAGCTCTTTTCAGGTCATTGACCAGCTCCTCCCGTGTAGTTCTGGGCTGATTTTTCACCTTCCTTAGGATCATTGAGACCCCACGAGGTGAGATCTTGCATGAAGCCCCAGTCCGAGGGAGATTGACAGTCATGTTTAGCTTCTTCCATTTTCTAATGATTGCTCCAACAGTGGACCTTTTTTCACCAAGCTGCTTGGCAATTTCCCCGTAGCCCTTTCCAGCCTTGTGGAGGTGTACAATTTTGTTTCTAGTGTCTTTGGACAGCTCTTTGGTCCTGGCCATGTTAGTAGTTGGATTCTTACTGATTGTATGGGGTGGACAGGTGTCTTTATGCAGCTAACAACCTCAAACAGGTGCATCTAATTTAGGATAATAAATGTAGTGAAGGTGGACATTTTAAGGGTCTTTGACAGGTCTTTGAGGGTCAGAATTCTAGCTGATAGACAGGTGTTCAAATACTTATTTGCAGCTGTATCATACAAATAAATAGTTTTAAAATCATACATTGTGATTTCTGTTTTTTTTTTTTTAGATTATGTCTCTCACAGTGGACATGCATCTACCATGACAATTTCAGACCCCTCCATGATTTCTAAGTGGGAGAACTTGCAAAATAGCAGGGTGTTCAAATACTTATTTTCCTCACTGTATATATATATATATATATATATATATATATATATATATATATATATATATATATATATATATATATATATATATATATATATATAAAATATAATAATAAAAAATTATATATATATATATATATATATATATATATATATATATATATATATATATATATATATATATATATATATATATATATATAATTTTTAATTGGTTATCCAAATCCAAGTTGTTAATTCTGAATGATTGATGGTTTGATGAAAAAAAAAGACTCGATTAGTTACCAATGGACTGACTGGCAACTAAAATCAGTGGATTTATTGACTTGTTTCCTGACATCCTGAGGACTTATTTACGGCTCTGTTCATTGATCACTAAATGGATAGATGAATGAATGAATGGATGGAGTGACACAAATAAACGATGCTTTGGCATTTTTTATGCTGATTTATTCATTTACTAAGCCATTTAACTGTGCTACTGCCTGAGCAATAGATGATGAATAATAATAAATTATTGATAAATGACAATGAAGTTTGTCTGGTTTATCGTTTGGTTAGAGGGTTGGTTAGCTTGTTAGGGGGTTGCTTTTTTGTTTGGACACTCACCACATCGTAGTGTCCGTGCTGTGCGGCCAGATGGAGCGGAATCTGTCCCTCATCCGATTGTGCATTAACTGAAGAGCCTGATTTCAGTAACATCTTCATTGGCTCAGATTTCCCCTGCCATGCAGCGTAGTGTAGAGGACGCATGCCTAAAACACGCACACACACACAAAAAGCTGTAACAAACACATCTAAACTGCACTCCAAATCACCTACTCCTAATCTCCTACTAATATGAATCAAGAACAGTAAATTTCACTTGGCTGGGATAAACAGGAACCGACACACAGTTTGATGACTGATTCAGTCTCGGGTCTGTATCGATAGGAGCCTGCCCAAATTAAACCTAGGCATAGGATGCTCCACTATAGTAACCCTATTATTAGAAGCTTTTAAGAATAGTAACATTTCTTTCACATCGGTAAAATTTTATCAGTGTTCAGGCGACAGCTAATAATTTCATTCAGGAAGGTTAAAAATGTGATGCCAACACTCTGGTAGTGAATTTATGCCAGTCATGACTACTAGTGCAACCAAACCAGAGGCCCCCTCACACCAGAGCAATCTAAAGACTGACCCTGAAGATGTCTAAGGAAGGATAGTGATTTTCTTCCTCATGCTTTCTCTGACTCAAACTGCTGCTTATGCTGCATCACAAGGCAGCTTAATACACTCAATGAAATGAAGCATCTACCCTCAGTGTCACTGTGACTGTGACTGTGAGAGAGAGAAAGAGAGAGAGAGAGAGAAAGAGAGAGAGAGAGAGAGAGAGAGAGAGAGAGAGAGAGAGAGAGAGAGAGAGAGAGAGAAGAGAGAGAGAGAGAGAGAGAGAGAGAGAGAGAGAGAGAGAGAGAGTACACCGTATCTCCAGCCCAGACATATCCAGTTTGCTCCCTTGACACCTGAGCACAAATGGCTTTGGCATTGTCAGGATTAAACATTTTTTGCCTCAGAAGCTGTTTGGGACACCAACCTCAGCTAAACTCAGCTCTCAATATAGCACCAACCTTTCTGGTCCCTGATGTCCACCATGGCCTGTGAATCCAGCAGCAGTGAGATGAGCTCCAGGTTTCCATTGAGGGCAGCATGGTGGAGTGCGGAAAATCTAAAACACGCACACAAATATTGAAGAAACTGTTAGAAAAAATGAGCATGTGAAGTCCAGTTTTATATGACCATTTCTTTTTAGTTTGGTGAATTGTAAGATTCAGATGGTGGAAGTGCAGTATAGAACACACACACACACACACACACACACACATACACACACAGTTGCACACACTCTATCACAGTCTGTGTCCTTCATATCCTCCGGCTAGTCAA
Source organism: Silurus aristotelis (assembly GCF_946808225.1). Lineage (NCBI taxonomy): Eukaryota > Metazoa > Chordata > Actinopteri > Siluriformes > Siluridae > Silurus > Silurus aristotelis. The sequence goes on along the minus strand of NC_139590.1, from coordinate 19,360,039 downwards.
ACAAATTCCATATGAAGGTCACTATAGATCAGTGGGGCTGTTTGTCTCAGACTCACGTTAGCACACGTTAGCTAGTGCTTATTAGGCTGCACAAGTTATGGAGATAGAACAGTCCTGAAAAAAGAAAACAATAAAAACATCCACGTTCCGCACATTCATAACCTTTTCGTTTTTACAAAATACCATTAACAAATGGCAAACAAAATGTCTTTGCATTTAGGAATTACACTGCCGAATCTAAATCTGTGAATCATCACACATCACTTGAATTTCTCAACTTTCCTGTCGGGCTCCAATTCATAAATAAATTATTTTTTACAGGACGTTCTTATTAGCAAATGCAGGTTCAATCCTAATGCATGTTTGCTGGGCAACATGATTTAATTCCCCCTCATGAACATGTCAAACAGTACAAAGTAGACAGTACACATTAGCTCTTCGTACAAACACTACAAATAATACAAACACCTCAGATAATAGTTGATACACATTCGCCTGTTCGCCTCAAGTAAACCAAAGCAGCTAGTACACATTAAAATAAAAAACACCTCAGATAGTCCTTATGCTCTATTTTATTCAAAATCAGCCTCCAAACAACAGCCAGTAGATGTTAGCTGGTACAAATTAGCATATATATATATATATATATATATATATATATATATATATATATATATATATATATATATATATATATATATCAGCTCTTACACGTTAGCACATTAGCTTGTTCACACCAGCTAATACAAATTAGCTGTAAAATATTAGCATGTGCACTTCAGGTAGCAGAATTTAGCTACCGCATTATATAAAAAATAGTTAGTATCTATTGGCTAGGTTAAATATTTCATAGAACATATGTCCTTAAGACCTTTTAGCAAAGAGGTATTAGCCATTTTCACATTAGATTCAAATTAGTTAGATTTTTATTCATTAAATAACACATTTTATAAGAAACATTAGTTTTTTGCTAAACTGTGGATACAATGTAGATATATATATGAGCTCTAATCATACAAATGATGGCAGTTACACTCTGTGTGTGTGTGTGTGTGTGTGTGTGTGTGTGTGTGTGTGTGTGTGTGTGTGTGTGTGTGTGTGTGTGTGTGACACACCATTGGGCTGCTTTATGTATGTATGAGTATAGGGTGGTGGTACAGATATTGAAAGTCAGAAACAACGAATACGCTGGAATGTGTGAATGTCAGTATTATTACTCATGATTATTAATATAGTGCTCTCATGCCGTATTGATGATATCAGCAAATGATAGAGGCAGATGAAGTGATCTGATTGGGCAATTTTCCCTTCTTTAAAATCGGTGCGTGGAATGTACTGTAACCATAGCAACGGCCGTGAGGGATGAGGTGAGTACGAGAGAGTTGAATGAGCAGGCTCAGTGCAGAATACTAAACACTCACTCAATCACACACACACACACACACACACGCACACACACGCGCACACACGCGCACACGCACACACACACACGCGCACACACACACACACACACACACACACACACACACACACACACACACACACACACAGAATTTGAGCCAGCCTTCTCACTCTTGCTTGATCGCTTTCACTTTCTTTTTTTATCTCTACCTGGTAAGGAACCTCCCCTCTCCTTCCTTTCAGTAGTAAAAAAAAGAAAAATCACACAACATTAAATATTCAAGAGCTCCACAATGCCCGTTCCTAAAGTGTGTGATATCTGTTATCTTAAAGCAAGTGTTGAAATAACAAACATACACACACCACTATGATCATTTACATTATTAACAATTTCATCACTGTTATGCCACCATCATCACCATCATCATCGATCATGACCGGCAGTCATTTTTTATTATTAAAACTCTAGCCACAATCACGCTCATAACCATAAAACTATGACCATCATCACCATCTAGTCATAATCAACATCATCATCATCATAATCATTATCTTCATCATCATCTTCATCATTATCAACAGAACTCGAACCTCATCAGTATTATTCTTATAATATCAACTTTAAAATTACCACCAACATTATCATCATCAACACCACCACCATCCACACCACATCACTATAAAGATTTCCACCACAACCACCATCATCACTATAATACCACAATAAGAACAACTTACCACTATCATTCTCATAACATCATCATCATCATCATCAGCAGCAGCAGCAGCATCATCTTCATCACCAACATCATCATACCATCACCAACATTAGATTTACCACCACCATCATCATCATAGCATTTTTATCTACATTAAAATTCTGGCCGCAATCACCCTCTCAACCATAATACTATAATTACCATCATCATCCACATAATGAATAATAAATTATCTTACCAGTAATAACCATCATCACCAACACAATCGTAATCATCATCATCACCAGAAGTCCAACCTCATCACTGTCATCCTCATTACATCACCTTTAGAATTACCACCATCATCATCATCATCATCATCATCACCATACCACACCACACCACACCACCATTAAAATTACCACCAAGACCACCACCAACATCACCATAGAAATTACTTTAATCATCACCATCATCAACATCAGATTTACAACCATCATCATTATAATCATCATCATGATCATCATCATAGTTATTTTATTACCATCATCAATATTACCATCACCAATCGTAATCGTAATCATCATCATTATCAACAGAAATCCAACCCTATCGCTAACATCCCCATAACATCACCTTTACATTTACCACCTTCCTCATCACCATTAGCATCATCTTCATATTCAACATCATCATACCACACCACTATCACCATTAGAATTACCACCACCAACATAACACCACTATCAGCTTTGAAATTACCATCATCATCATCATCATCATCATCATCATTTTTTTCATCATCAACATCGCCATCATCCTCATACTTTCAACATTAGATTAACATCATCATCATCACCATATCACACCAACAATAGAATTACCACCAAAACCACTACCACCATTAAACCACCATCATTGAAATGACTATCATCATCATCACTATCATTACCGTCATGCCATCAACATTAAACTTACATCATCATCATCATCATCATCATCATAGAAATGTTATTACCGTCAGCGGAATTACCATCATCATCATTGACAGAACTCCAACCTCATCACTATCATCTTCATTGCATTACCTTTAGAATAACCACCATCATCATCACCATACCACACCACACCACACCACCATTCATCACTATCATTACCATCATGCCATCAACATTAAACTTACATCATCATCATCATCATCATAGAAATTATAATACCATCAGCGGAATTACCATCATCAACATTGACAGAACTTCAACCTCATCACTATCATCTTTATTGCATTACCTTTAGAATAACCACCACCACCATCAACATCATCATCTTCATCATCAACATCAACATCATCATACTACACAAGTAACATAATTAGTATTACCACCGCTATGACCACCACCACCTCTATAACACTACCATCTGCAATAAAATGAATATCATCACCTTTATTCTGATCCTAATCATCATACCACCATTACCAATGCAATCATCATTAATACCACAAGCTTTATAATAATTATCACAACCATCACCATTCGCATCAATGGCATCATCCTTATCCAATTTGTAATATTTTATCATCATACTCCCACCTTATCAAAATGCCTTCATATTTGACCTGTTTTTCAGGTATTAAAAGTACATCCTGATGTAATATGTGATAAGGGTGCATAGAGCTGGTATCCTGCAACGAAGAGAACAGGTGTCTGCTCTGAACAAGTGTTAATAATTCATGAACATGTTCCCAGATTGTTCTCATCTGTCAGGCGAGCGTTAATTATGCAGAATCATAGCTCACCCTGTCGGCTTACAATGAAATGCTGCTAAAAACCGGGAGATATAGAGGCAGTTTCATCTCTTAATGTCCCAGCAATAGCTTTAAATAAACGCCCATTTATTATGATGGATGTGCTACGCACTTCTAAATCAGTCATGTTTAATCATAATAAGTTTTTCTTTTCTTATTCGCTGGGCCTAGTACCCTTAGACTACACACATTTTAACAAGGTGGAAACTACCATGTAGGTACAAATCTATAAATGGTCACGATATTTAGCGCTGTAGCTGTCCCATTTTTCGTCAAAATATTTGACCGAGAAAGACGGTTACCATTATCATCATCATCATCATCATTATCATTATCATTATCATTATAACACTACAATCACCATTAGAACTTTGACCACCATCACCCTTATTATAATAACTATAATACTGTAATCGCCAATAAAATGTACTCCAACTTTAACAACACCACTGAAATTACTACCAGCATCATCAAAATCATAATACCACCACCACAATCATCATCATCATCATCAAAAGAATGATTATTACCATCATAATTGCAAAAGGAGGTTTCCTAATCCTCATACCATCCTCACCATTGAAATGACCTCCCATCACCACTACAATTGTTATCATCTTCACCACCCTTGAAATTACCACCACCACAATCAAAATCACAATACCTCTCTTACCGTTAGAATCATCATCATCATCATCATCATCATCATCATCATTATTATAATATAGGTTTCACATTTAGAATGTATATTATAATCATAATTGCCTTCCTCATCCTCATACCACAATCACCATTAGAATTATCCCTATCACCACTATAATTGTCATCTTCTTCACCACTGAAATTACCACCACCACAATCAAAATAATATCACCATTACCTTTAGAATCATCATCATCCTCATCATAATATAGGCATCAGATTTAGAGTGGATTTCATCATCATAATTGCCCTCCTCATCCTCATACCATGCTCACCATTGGAGTTACCCCATAACCACCACAACCATTATCGCCATGACACTTAATCACCATTAAAAATAACACCACTAACAGCATCATCACCATCATAATCAAACCACCATCCCCCAGCTGCAACTCCCTCTGAGAAGTTCTGAGAAATTTCCTAAGTTTAACTCTGTGCGTTTTATTACCAATGTGTTATTCTGACAGAGGCAAAATTATACTTCATTAAAAAAAAATTAAATCGCTGACTGCAGCACTGATGAAAAGCCATAATTAAATGTCAGAAAGAAATCGTTACTGGTCGTGCACTCACTGAAAGTGGCGATAAATCAACAGCAGAACATTCATTCCACTGAAAAATCACATGACTGGCATGAGAATAGACACCTCCAATGGGTCTAACCTGATGTGGCCTCAGGTAGGGTCCAAAGACTTTATTAGGGTGGCATTATCTCAAAGGCTGGTCACACAACACTTCTCATTTCGATGACTTCTATTCATATGCCTGCAAAGGATGCAGAACCTGGGACACAAGCTCCATGTGCAGAGATTTCACTGAATTCCAAAATTCAAGTTTGTTGGTCTGTGAATTTGATCACATGACCAGTAGAAGGTCAACACTTCATGGTGGGAGTGGATCAGAAAATAAAAGATATAGAAAGCACTGACTATAGAGGTTTAATAAAAAGAATTTGAAGCAGGTTTCTGAAGTAATTTCGCATGCTGAAAGTGTAGTGTGAACACTTCTTAAGGTGAGGTTAAAGGCTAATCCATATCCTCAGAAAAAGATATGATTGTGGCTATCAATTGCTTGGTTTTGCGTGAACGGGAAACACGTTACTAAGTAACATTTGTTTCTCAGGCTTATAGTCAAGCAAAAAACTCACAGTAACATTATCCTGGGTAAGGTAAGTATACTAGCAATATTAAATCATCATATCCAAAGCAAAAGTTGTTGGTCATTACTTTATTACTTCATTTCTTCAGGATTAGCTTACAGCTACAACTATAGCTAAACCCAGCACCATTTAGCCAGAAGATGTGGCTATAGGTTGGCCAGGGGCAGCCAGTGTCACTGTAAAATGTTGGTTTTACGTTGTCTTCAGTTCATTATAAATACTGATTAGCTACCAATTAGCTACGAATCAGCTAATCGTTAGCTAATCAGTATCTTATAATGAACTGAAGACAACGTAAAACCTAAATATAAGTGTATGGGTGTCCCAGAGATTTTTTTTTTTTTTTTTTTTTTACAGTGACACTGGCTCTCCCTGGCCAACCTTTAGCAACATCTTCTGGCTAAATGGTGCTGGGTTAAGCTATAGTTGTAGCTGTAAGCTAATCCTGAAGAAATTAAGAAATTAAGTAATGGCCAACATCTTTCGCTTCGGATATGTACGCCACTGTGCCATGTATACAAACCAGAAATATTTTGTGTTTCAATATCAGAAATATTTTTCGAATTTACTTCTAGGGTACTAGCTAGACAAACAAATAGTGTATAGTATATTTAGTGCACTGAACACACTTTAACACCGGCAATCCCACACACAGGCGCATGTGTAAGGATGAACAGGGTTTTTATCTATGATCATCAAGGTTTTATTGTTCCTGCTTCTCAGAGGCCAAAGAAAGAGACTTTGATCTGAGGGGCTCTAATCACCACCAGGCTGGTGTGTGTACTTGTGTGTGTGTATGTGTATGTGTGTGTGTTTATGTAGGCTACCCATAAATAGAGGCTGAAACAATGTGTTGTTTTGGCCCACACCCTACTGCTATAGAGAATGAAATAGGAAGACACGGAGAGACAGAGATAGAGGAAGAGACCCTGAATAGCATTGTATTAAACTGAAAGAAGAGGCGAGAAATGGAAATGGAGCAACCATAATGGAGAAAACAGAGGGACAGAGAGAGGGGGAGAAACTGAAGAAAAAAGAAGAGAGGGAGGAAAGAGAGGAAGGAGGAAGCGAAGCTCAGACACAGAAGTCTTTGTCCCTCTTTAGTGCCACTTTCTGATCCACTTCCTTCCTGAATGCTGACATCATAACCTTGACACACACAAAATTTATTTCGCATACCTCCTCATGAATCGTTAATTAGTTGGATGGATCTTCATCGAAAAAATCCAATCAGGCTTTTAGCTTAGAAAAGCAGTGATTTGTTTAGAATTAATGGACTTATATAGAAATGTTAGTATTTATTTATGTTATATTATGAATATATTCTAACATTATAACTGGTAACTGTTAGTGGGTGGAATATAAAGTATTAGGCAGCAAGTGAACATTTCGTTCTCAAAGTTGATGTGTTAGAAGCAGGAAAAATGGGCAAGCCTAAGGATTTATGCGAATTTGACAAGGGCCAAATTGTGATGGCTAGACGACTGGCTCCAGCTCTTGTGGGTTGTTCCTGGTCTGCAGTGGTCAGTATCTATCAAAAGTAGTCCAAAAAAGGAACAGTGGTGAAGCGGCGACAGGGTCACAAGAGGCCAAGGTTCAATGATGCACGTGGGGAGTGAAGGCTGGCCCGTGTGGTCTGATCCAACAGATGAGCTCCTGTAGCTCAAATTCCTGAAGAAGTTAATGCTGTTAATGCTCGATGGGTCACGACTAATTTGGCTGCAAAAAGGGGACCAACACAATATTAGGCAGGTGGCCATAATGTTATGCCTTATACATAACAAACTGAAGTAATTAAAAAAGGGGCGGGGTTTAGCTATGGTATGTGTCTCACATGTACGTATAGGCTTTTAAACACAGGTTTCTGATATCCGACATGGCTACAATACCAATAGTCCTCTTCTGCACAATCTCTTGTGAAAGAATTCTGTGGAGTCTCGAGCTGTATGAAGCTGAACAAGGATATGTACCAGTCAGAGGCAGACATCCAGAGCATCATGTGTAAAAGATCACTATTATCAACCATTAGCTACAGAACACATCCAGATTAATGCGACAAGTCTGTGATTGACTTTCACATACGACATCAAATCCAGCAAAATCAGCAAGCTCAGGCCTGTCAAGCTTTGCCACCTTCAGGGAGTGCGGTCTCAAACCAGCTTACTGGTAAACTTAGGTATATTTTAGTACTCCCAAAAAAGACTAAATGTATACCTTGTTCTGCAGCTGTGGTTTGACTCAAGTTCGAAAAAATCCTGTCCCTGACCTTGCCACAATATTGACTATCGAACTCAGGTGGTTTTCTTAAAACATTAGCGGAAGTGGTAGTCCAGTGGTCAAGATGTTGGACTTCTGATCGTAAGATTGTGAGTTGAGGCCCTTAAACCTCAACTGCTCAGTTGTGTTAATAAGATAATTGTAAGACGCTCTGGATAAGGGCGTCTGCCAAATGCCGTTATTGTAAAACAACTCTTACAAGCATAAAGTGGTTTACTCAATCCGGATGAACAAACACAGTTAATGCACTGCACTGCATCCAATGCACTCCCATGGTAATCCAGGTAGCCATTTTTATTTATTATTCTGTGACCTATATAAGAGTAATAACCCCATGTTTGTTTGTCCCTTACGAGGGAAATATCAAGGTCCGTGACGTCGGAGTGACGTGGGGCCACCTTTCCGTGGGCTCACCACCTGCAGGAGGGACCGTAAGGGACGGTGGTGTGAGGATTCATTCATTTTCTCCCGCTTATCCGTAATTCGGGTCACGGGGGCAGCAGTCTAAGCAGGCCCCCGTCTTCGACTGCTGCCCCCGCGACCCGAATTACGGATAAGCGGGAGAAAATGAATAAAAGGATGAATGAATGTTTGTCCTGATACACACATAAGTTAGCTCCTAAGTTACTGTAGCTACAAATAGGCATTATGTTAATTGGAAACATGCCGAGCATCCCCTATGCTAGCTACATCACTTCACTTGCTCAATTCAGCTTCATAATACGGACATTACAGGGCCAAGTTCCTGTAAATCACCACAGCACAGAGATCATTATTAAATAAAAGTGTTGGCATCACACTGAATACTCTCTCTCTCTCTCTCTCTCTCTCTCTTTCTCTCTCTCTCATATAAAACATTTTTTTTATTTTTTTTTACTATATAATGCTTTTGGGATTTTGAGGCTAGGGTTCTTTTGAGAACCCAGCATGAACGGCTCCATTTCCATCAACATTCTTTATAATGATCATTATTAAAATGCTTAATGGGTGGCCTCAGGTGCCTCTAAAATGTTATTAGCCACCACAGACTCTTCTCTACTGAATCTTGCAGAGTCCTATTAGGCTATCAAGAACAGAATCAATGCTATGTGGCGCACAGTGGGTGCTTATTTGACAATTGAATGGCTTTGCATATAACAAAGTCTTTCTTTTAGTAACTCAGATGGTTAAATGCAAAATGGCTGTCATGAATTAAGTTGAACTTCACTGGACACCATGAGAGGAATTTCAGTGTATGGATTTCGTCAATATGTTTTGCTAATGAACAGGAAGTGGCAGGGCAAACTAGCAAGTAGTTTTGTACGGTAAACCGACATGATTGAGCAAAAAACGATTTAAAAAGACAATTTCCAGGGATTATGGGCACTAGTCTATTGGTCCCACTGATACAAATAATTATTTAACCAGCGATTTCAATTAAAAAAAAAATGAATTTTGAACTTTAAATGTGCGAGTTTTGAGTTCAAAGTAGTTCTTTATGCTTCTGAGATATCAGTGATCCCTGCATCTTTTGCTCTCTGAACCTGATTTATCTGTTCTCTATCCTACAGCCCTGACAGAGTTCGTAACAACTGGAAACCACTCGCTGTTACTAAGGAACACCAACACGTACCAAGATCCTGGTGGTTGGAAACCACTGCGAAATAATTAAGATGAATTTGGACGACAACGAACAGTTTTACTACAATAATATACTCTACCCTCTGGTTAATCCCAGTGACTCTCGCCAATTGTGGGTTTCTGTGAGTTCATGTAAGCGAAACAGGAGAGCACCTTATTCTATAGAAGATATAATTGCTTGGTTTGAATGTGTCTCAGAAGAAACACGTTAGTCATTCGGTATATGGCTGGTGGGTGGAGATCGGCAAACTGACCACCGTAGAGGAGAAAATGCTGGTCAAAAAATGGTTAGTTGAAAACAGGCAGTTAGCATTGTTATGCAATCTCCTCTTTCCACTGTCATAGTTAGTATTCATCCTGCTGAACTCATTTTTCTAAAATTGGTCTGAACATGCCAGTGCCAGAGATGTAGAGATGATAGATTGGGGGATATAAACAGAAAAGTTACAGACGATCTGAAAGAAAACGGGATAAATAGCGCACAAACAGAAGAAACAGAAGTCAGGCACTGAGAGAGGCTGAGAGAGATCTCACTCAGGCATCAATAAATATTCTCAGGACACACCACACGCACACTCATGCTAACACACATACACATGCTAACAAGCCTCAAAATATTTGGCAGCCTGACAAAACCCTCAGTGATGTTTACAAAACTGCTACACGGATCCCTAAAAGGCTTCGCCTGTCACACACTTACCCATCTGTGTCTTGGAAGTTCACGTTCACCTTCTTGGCAGAACCGAGCAACTCTGGCAAAGAAACAAAAAAGAAAGAAAAAGAAAAAAGTGATTAGACATCAATCCTGAAGTGAAACAATTTTCACACAGTGAAAGTCTGGGCAGTGATGGATGTTAGGGCACAGCTGCTCAGACGCTTCAACATTCCAACGCCTTCAATCAGTTTTAAATAAATGAATAATGGCTGCATTTGTGCGTCCAGCTTTTCTTCATCAATATGAGCAATAATATAAAATAAAAAAAAATGATTAATGTTTAAAAAACAGGCCTAATGTCTATTGGGTAGATTATATGACATCAGTGCTATCTAGCCAACTAGCACTTCTCTGCTTTTAAATAATTTTAACCCTAACTCTAACCCTAACTAATATTTAATGTTTGAATCAATTAAAACAGAGGTCCCCAAACAAGAGGTCGTAACCCAGTTCTCTGTGAAAGAGTTCGGCTGTAAAAGAGTAGCTACCTGGTGGCAAGAAGGTTCTGGGGAAAATGTCTATATATATTTCAATCTATTATTTATTATGCATTTTGCCCTTTTAGAGCCACAATCCACATTTACATGCGGTTGGGTTGAAGTGGAAGGTTTTGAGTAGCCTGTTATAGAGCTCTGACCTCAACTCTACTGAACACCTATAGAGTCAATTGGAACGCTGACTGCATCCCAGGCCTCCTCGGTTCTTGACTTCTTCACATTACTAACACACCTGTGGCTGAATGAGCACCAATCTTCACAAACACCCCAAAATCTAGTAAAACATCTTACCAGAAGACTGAAGGTTATTATAAGAGCAAACGAGGACTAAATGCTGGATGGGGTGTTCAAAAAGAAGCACACACCAATCTAGCAGTCAGGTGTCTACAAACTTTTGGCCATATTCAATAAGAGAGAAGAAAAGCGAGCAAATTGCTAGAAAATGACTAGAACAGATTTTTGAAAATATGCTCTAGAAGATAAATCAAAACCTTCTGACCAATCAGATTGTTATCTAAATGTACAAATGGTGGGGTTCAGCTAATGATTCTTCGGATTAATTTGTAAAATCATTGTTAAAGGTTCCCTGGTGGTCTAGTGGTTAAGATGCAGCGCTCTCACTGCTGCGACCCGGGTTCGATTCCCGGTCAGGGAACCATTCCCAGCCACTCTCAGTGCCGGTCCCAAGCCCGGATAAATTGGGGAGGGTTGCGTTAGGAAGGGCATCCAGCGTAAAACATATGCCAAATCAAACGTGCGGAGGATCCGCTGTGGCGACCCCTAACGGGAGAAGCCGAAAAAAACTTTATTGTTAAAATCTTTCGTGGTATGCAGTGATTTAGTAGATCTAAAGTTAAATAAGTAAATAAACGGTTGTTCTGATCTGAGATACACATAGTGCACACTAATAATACAGAACATTAATATAGTATTCTATGTCTGTTTATAAAAAAAAAAAAAAAAAAACATGCAGAGAAAGTTCAGTAATACATAAGCGTACATAAGAGTATTCTGCACACGAGAAAAAAAACAAAGTCCAACGTCAAAGACAGGAAGGAACAGGAAGAACTGCCTCCCTGTCCCTCAGGGCTGAAAACACACAGTCACCAGAATCAAACAGAAGGCCATCTATCTGTTCCTCGCAGCGAGAGGATGTGGGAAAGGAAACACCACTGGCCTGTACGGTCAATTGGGTTTTAAATAAGAGAAATCATTTTCATGATGTAATACTAATGATAGTAACAAAATAGTAATAATGATAATACAAATAATAATAATAATTCAAACCAGTATCACAGTATGTGTTCAGGTCGAAGCAAATAATTGTATAGGAAGCCGTTGGACATTGCAGTAGCATTAAATTGCCTACAGTACAGGGTGGGAATACACCCCGGAGTCTACACCAGTATTCACACACCGGCTTACATGCTGCATATGCTAATAAACACAGTTACACATGTGGATTCACGTAAAGTCACCCCAAGATATGATCCGAAAGAAAATGTACGAGATGAGTATGTGTGGCACTCGAGCGTGAGACATAGTGAGGATTTGTTCACAAATTAATCTGTTTTCGAACGAACCGATTAAGCAAACCAAGTAATCGTTCTTGTTCTATGTGAATGCACTAGGATCTTCTGTCTCTCTGACATCGACTGTATTATTTCAACCGTGAAGTCGTGATGTGAAAGCTTGCGGCCCTCATACGAGCTAACAACGAGTTAGCTGTCCGTCCTTATGCACCAGTTAAGTGCTGATTGGATGGCTGTGAGGCGTGTCTGACTGTGCACCTTATCTGGACACACTTATGGTGTTTGTGTGTGTGTGTGTGTGTGTGTGTGTGTGTGTGTGTGTGTGTGTGTGTGTGTGTGTGTGTGTTTGTGTGAGCTGCAGGTGGTTAATGATCAATGTCTCTGAGTCACTGCACCAAAAACTATTAACACTTGGCAGTGAGGAGAGTCCAGGCCGATTTCCCAGAATGCAACATACAGCACACATCACACACACACACACACACACACACACACACACACACACATGCACACACATACACAGTTAGTGGATTAGATCAATCCAGAGATAAATTCATTACTCTCTCTCTCTCTCTCTCTCTCTCTCTCTCGTTATTCCTTTATACTTGTATCTGCATAAAAGGAGTGGAACACTGAACAGCTGGAACAACATCTCCAAATATATCTCCAGATCTGCCAGCTCTAAGAAGGAATATTGCGGAGTCGCGCAATGGGGGCAGTGATGGACAACAGATGACGCAGTAGTAAAAACAAAGTACACGCTAAGAAACTTTTTCAACATAATCCTTTATACACAACACTTTTCTAAAGTCGATGTAGCTGATATTGAACCTGAAATGCTGTCACATGGAAACAAGCAGCATTTTTAACCAATAATTATCATTAATTATAGTATAATTTTACACTTTGCTCTAGGATTGTCCTTTTCTGTCCTTTTTATTTATTATTATACAACTGCCTATTTTCTGGACCACAGCACAACTTCAGAAGTCTTGTTGAGAGAAGGGCTCAATTCTTTTCTTTTCTTTTCTTTTTCGGTCTTCAATATGGTCACCTTCCTTGAAAATGTGCAAAGCAAGTAAACTATATGTTTTTCAAACTGCTGCTAACGCTTTGTCACACGCAGAATAAAGCACTATTTTCCCTCTTCTACACACAAAAAGATGCTCACGATTGGCTAGTGTCACCCATGACAGGGTAAGAGACCATGCCATCACTCCCACCCAGAAAGCACTACTTCATTACTGCCCATCCAACATGATGGCTGTTTTTCTACATGCTTCTCTCCCACCACTTTAATCATTTTCTCCACATCTTATTCTTTTCTTCATTGCTCTCTGTAACAACTACTTCAAACTTCCTTTACTTCTCCTCCCCCCCCCCATCTCCTCTGTCGTGCACTTTCTGTTTCCCATCTACAAATCATCATAAACTGCTATAAAATTCAGTCCACACTACACCACTAATTGTAGCTTAGAAGTCATTTCAACATAATTCCAGATCAGTTCATTTATTTTTCTTAAAGTTCGTTAGAGGCACGATAAGTGAAGTGTAATTAGCCTAAATTGGCACCGTCGCCCCCCAAGAAATGGCGTACCTTTCTTCTCTCCGATTGCAGCTATCTCAATCTCTCAAGCTCTCAATCTGCCTGAACTGTTGCCTTTGACAATGTCTGGTTTCAGTGGGGTATAATCAGGAAGCTGAGTATATGTAAATGTTTATGCTCAATAATGAGCATGGTGTGGGAGGTTTACCATTATACACTTCTTTGAAAGATTTGCACAAAAGCCCTTCATGAGAAAAGATTTAGCTCACTGGAGATATAACCAAAATCATGTGTTGTTGGGAGAAACCAGAAATAAGCTTCTTTGGTCATGCTGACTGTAAATGAATTGATTCCTGTAATTAATTAGTTTCATGACTGTTTGGTGAGGGGCTCTAAAGACTGATCTACCAGCATATATTGGTCTCAAGTTCAGTCTGAGTGGGTTAGCAACCCTATGTTGACATGACAACTGATTCATCATGTTTTACTCTGCTAGCGAAACTTGGTTCCAACAGAAGAAGCAAACTTTTTCCTTATGCTGAAAACGTACACACGTGATGTAAACTTCTAAGAGAGAAACATGATGTCACAATATACAGAATAGTTTCAAATGTTGCTTCTTTAGCATGGGCAAATCTTTCTGGATGCCTGGTCCCCATATGTGGGACTTCCTCAGTGTTTTGCCACAAAGCTGGAGGCACATGATTGTCTAGAATGTCTGCAGTAGGATTATAATTTCCCTTAAGTAGAACTAATCTGTCCAAACATGTTCCAGCATGAGAGTGGTCCTGTGAGCAAAACAAGCTACATAAAGGCATGGTTTGTTTTGGTATAAGGGGATAGCACTTGATTGTCATGCACAGAAGCACTGACCTCGGCCCCACATAACACCAATGGGGTGAACTGGAAGGACAACCGGATGCCAGTCTGCCCTGGTCAACATTAGTGCCTGATCTCACTAATGTTTTTGTGGCTGATTTAGAACAATTCCCCACAGTAACATTTACTTCTATGGTGGAAAGACTTCCCAGAAAAGCCGAGGCAGTTATAGCACGAAAGACTCCATATTAATGCTATGCTTTTGAAATAGGATGTTTAGCGAGCCCATATGGGTGTCATGATAAAGTGTGGACATACTTTCGGCCATTTAGAATATCTACTACATGTGTCATCCACATGTCTAACAGATGCACTGAAAACTTGGTAAATGCTTCTCAGATGGTCTAAACAGTCCAGAAAATGATCAAACGTTGGAAATTCTGAAGTATTGTGTTTTTTTGGTTTGTTTTTTGCTAAAATGTTAATAAATCTTGGAATAAAAATGATAATAATAAAAAAAAAATACATTATACAATACGAAATCACTGACCATCACATTTTCAAGATCTGAACCATGTTGGAAACCTGTGGACTGAATTACCGAGCAAAACCTACACGTGCACAAACGTTTTCATGTGATTGATACATATCGACATCTCAACAGCAATACATAAAAATGTTTTTAATTATTGAACGGTCCAAAATTCCTTTTCTCATTTCTCCAGCCTTTTTAGACACCACAGGAAGATGCGCTGCAATATTTTTCTTTTTCTTGTAAACTTTAAATATTAGCTGCGTAGTATTTATTAATCATATTTTTTCCCATACTGCTTAAAAACTCAGACAAATTACTTGATGAGGTTAATGTTAGTGGTGTTTCCCCACACAACCAGTGTAACTCCACACTATGCAGGTGAAAGCACTCATTAGGAACACACACAGCACCCTAAGAGCAAGTGTGTGAACAAGCGTGAGAACTTTCCTAATGTTGCTAGGCAACAAGCTTTCACCTCTTCCTACACATTAGTGTATACACACACACACACACACACACACACACACACACACACACACACACACACACACCAGAATGACAGAGAGTGTGTGGGATAGCTGTGGAGGCAAAGGCAGATCAGTGTGTTAGGCTAGTCCAACGATAAAAATATTTATATATAAAAAAAGATCCACATATACATGTATGTATTACAGGCACCTGCAAATAGACACAAGCTGAATATCAGCTGGATTATAATGTTTCTGACATTCCATATTTGCAATAATGTCATTTCAGTCAAGTCCAAAGAATGTCACTTCCCTTGTGTTTTAATTAGACTGAGTTTGCCTATGTAGGAAGCATTTTTACTGATGATTTGATGCATAGTGCAAAGACTGCTGTCTTCCGACCATCCATATTTTCCACAACTTTTGCAATTTATTAATTCTATTATAAATTAGTGTGGAAAACAATGCAGACAGGACTGTACTTCCAACCTTTCGTATTACTGAATAACTATACAGACATACAGTAAATATTGCCAATTTTTGAAGCTGTTTTTCCCTTATTAGTCTCTCCCTGTCACCCCTATACTCTCCTTCTCTCTACTCTCCTTCTCTCTACTCTCCTTCTCTCTCTCTCTCTCTCTTTCTCACTGTCAAGTTAGGCATGATCCTGAAGTACCAATGACCAGTGTTCCTGTCTCTTTCTTCTCTTTGGATCTGCATGATTCCTTCTGACACACTACCGCTGGATGAGATTCTCAGCAATTGGAGACTACTCTGTGCAGCTGGGAATGGTTTCAGATGAACAGCCTAAAGAGCCATGAAGTTACTGAGCAATTCAAGAACTATGAGGATGGATTTGGACTGTAATTAATATAAACAGTCTTCTACACCAGTGGTTCCCAACCCCCTGGTCTGTGGGTCAATTGGTACCAGGCCACACAGAAAAAATACATAACTTACATTATTTCCGTTTTATTTATTATCTGATTCTGAACGATGTTTTATTTTGGAAAATTACCGGATTCTCTCCGCCACATCTGTCTATGACTCACTCTTGATGCATGTGAAGACGACTCGGTCACATGTCTTACCTCCATCCACTACCTTCTTAAAGGGGCGGGTCCACATAATGCATTACCGCTAAATTGAAACCCCCAAGCTAACAAAATTAACAAAAAACAACAGAGTGGATTCACGTTTAATATTATATTTAGAAAATACCAGTTTTTTGCCGGTTGTATAATTTTATTTTGTTGTATTTATCTGCCACACTTTAAAGGCCGGTCCGTGAAAATATTTTCCGACATTAATCAGTCAAAGTCAAAGACAAAAAGAAGATTCCAAAGTCTTATCATCTGGCCTGTAATGATTACATTTAATAGTGTATTGCTAATTAAAAATGTTGCTCAGAGCCATCTGGATAGACAAGACACTTAATTATTCTATGACCTAGCAAATCTGATCTTTGTCACATAAGTAGATTAATGTACCCTATATATTTTTTCCAGACATATGTAGTTCTTTTCCAAACTGTTACTCCACATTGGAGGCACACAACTGCGTAGAATGTCTTGTATGCATAAAAAAAAATTCCCTTTACTTGAACTATGAAAACCAAACCTGTTCCATCATGAAAATGCCCCTGTATACAAAGTCAGCCTCATGAAGATATGCTTTCTCCTGCTACAGTGCTCTAAACTTTACCCTATTGAACAGGATGAATTGGAAAGCTGACTGCACCCCAGGCCTCCTCACCTACAACAAATCCCCCCAAAAATCTAGCGGAACTTCTTCACAGAAGAGTGGACATTTTTATAACAGAAAATGGAGACTAAATGTGAAAGAGGATGTTAAAAAAAAACATTTGTTTATACAGAAAATGTAGCTAATTTTAACAGAAATAACAGAAATGCTAGTCATATGCATGCTAATTACACTAATCATGTTTTCTGATGCACAATTGATGTTTGAAAAAAACTACCCCCAAAACACTAAAATGTTAATGTTTGCTAAACCTGAACACAGTAATAACTTTCAGAAGTGTGAGTTAATCAATTGAAGTGCAGCTAAGATGAATGGCGTTTATGTTTCTTAATATGATACTAATGTAAATGGAGGTAATTTTAAAAATACCAGAGAGCGTTTGCTAAATAGCAATCTTGTCAGTTAGTTACAGCAGCTTGCTTATAGTTATCTTACATTTTTCTGTGTGTGTGTGTGTGTGTGTGTGTGTGTGTGTGTGTGTGTGTGTGTGTGTGTGTGTGTGTTGTTGCTTAAGGAGACAAACTGCCTCTGTGATTGACAGGTGCTTTATAGCAATGTGGCACATTCAATATGATTCTGACCAGTGTGTGTGTCAGCTTTTACAGCTGAACTACAGATACCAGTCACACACACATACACACACACACAATGACACAAACTGACATGTATTAAGCCCTTCATAATGTAGATGTCAGAGTGTGTGTGTGTGTGTGTGTGTGTGTGTGTGTGTGTGTGTGTGTGTGTGTGTGTGTGTGTGTGTGTGTGTGAGATATTTACATTTACATATAAAATCTCTCTCTCTCTCTCTCTCTCTCTCTCTCTCTCTCTCTCTCTCTCTCTCTATATATATATATATATATATATATATATATATATATATATATATATATATATATATATATATATATATATATATATATATATATACAGTGGGTACGGAAAGTATTCAGACCCCGTTAAATTTTTCACTTTTTGTTATATTGCAGCCATTTGCTAAAATCATTTAAGTTCATTTCTTTTCCTCATGAATGTACACATAGCACCCCATACTGACAGAAAAACACAGAATTGTTGACCTTTTTGCAGATTTATTAAAAAAGAAAAACTGAAATATCACATGGTCCTAAGTATTCAGACCCTTTGCTGTGACACTCATATATTTAACTCAGGTGCTCTCCATTTCTTCTGATCATCCTTGAGATGGTTCTACACCTTCATTTGAGTCCAGAAATTTTTGATTATACTGATTGGACTTGATTAGGAAAGCCACACACCTGTTTATATAAGACCTTACAGATCACAATGCATGTCAGAGCAAATGAGAATCATTAAGGTCAAAGGAACTGCCTGAAGAGCTCAGAGACAGAATTGTGGCAAGGCACAGATCTGGCCAAGGTTACAAAAAGATTTTTGCTGCACTTAAGGTTCCTAAGAGCACAGTGGCCTCCATAATCCTCAAATGGAAGACGTTTGGGACGACCAGAACCATTCCTAGAGCTGGCCGACCGGCCAAACTGAGCTATCGGGGGAGAAGAGCCTTGGTGAGAGAGGTAAAGAAGAACCCAAAGATCACTGTGGATGAGCTCCCGAGATGCAGTCGGGAGATGGGAGAAAGTTGTAGAAAGTCAACCATCACTGCAGCCCTTCACCAGTGGGGCTTTATAGCAAAGTGGCCCGACGGAAGCCTCTCCTCAGTGCAGGACACATGAAAACCCGCATGGAGTTCTCCAAGATCGTGAGAAATAAGATTCTCTGGTCTGATGAGACCAAGATAGAACTTTTTGGCCTTAATTATAAGCGGTATGTGTGGAGAAAACCAGGCACTGCTCATCACCTGTCCAGTACAGTCTCAACAATGAAGCATGGTGGTGGCAGCATCATGCTGTGGGGGTGTTTTTCAGCTGCAGGGACAGGACGACTGGTTGCAATCAAGGGAAAGATGAATGCGGCCAAGCACAGGGATATCCTGGACGAAAACCTTCTACAGAGTGCTTTGGACCTCAGACTGGGCTGAAGGTTTACCTTCCAACAAGACAATGACCCTAAGCACACAGCTAAAATAACGATGGAGTGGCTTCACAACAACTCCGTGACTGTTCTTGAATGGCCCAGCCAGAGCAATGACTTAAACCCAATTGAGCATCTCTGGAGAGACCTAAAAATAGCTGTCCACCAATGTTTACCGTCCAACTTGACAGAACTGGAGAGGATCTGCAAGGAGGAATGGCAGAGGATCCCTGAATCCAGGTGTGAAAAACTTGTTGCAGCCTTCCCAAAAAGACTCCTGGCTGTATTAGATCAAAAGGGGGCTTCTACTAAATACTGAGCAAAGGGTCTGAATACTTAGGACCATGTGATATTTTAGTTTTTCTTTTTTAATAAATCTGCAACAGTGTCAACAATTCTGTGTTTTTCTGTCAGTATGGGGTGCTATGTGTACATTAATGAGGAAAAGAAATGAACTTAAATGATTTTAGCAAATGGCTGCAAAATAAAAAAGAGTGAAAAATTTAAGGGGGTCTGAATACTTTCCGTACCCACTGTATATATATATATATATATATATATATATATATATATATACACATATTTAATTATTATTAGGGTTTTTTTGTAACGACCACAAAACCTAAAATAGTTTGCTGGATTTATGAATAGGCTATGCCAGTGTCTTCTCATTGCATTTACGATCATCTTCTTTGAACACTTGAAACCATTTCAGAAAAAGAAAAAAGACACTCGGATGGTTTTGATTACAAAGATAATGTTTAGCTATTTTAAGCTTAGAGTTGAAGATAAAAAATAAAAGTGTTTGATGAATGCAAAAACGTAAAAAATGTCCATCGAACCGGACAAGTCTGAAATGGAGCTGATCGGGAAAAAGATTTGTTATGTGAATGTGCGCTTACAGCCTTTTAACTGAGAATTCTTCAAGATTATCCAAAACTGTTATGCTAGTGTCTAGTAGGTGAAGTTTTTCTACTCTACTACAGAAAGAACATCACTTGAATAGATAGTGTTTTAACCTGACGTGGTTTTGCCCACTAGGCCATTGAGTAGTAGTGGTACCAGCAGTACATTTCTCTACCTTGGTCAAATAATGTTTATTCTAGTTTCTAAGTATATTTCTAGGCATTGCAGATACAGGTCAAGAGTTCATGTTTCATAATTTCATAAAAATCATGGTGGACATCATGGCACTGATGTTGCAATTGATCCAGTTGGACTCACCCACTACCAAAAAGAAAATTTTGTTTAAGCAGAAACAGTTAATGAGTGTTGGAAACTTATTGCTTAAAGTCCTTGCAATAAATTTGCAATATATTGATTATTTTAATATATTATGCAGTCTTACACCAGACACACAATGGGCACTCAAGGTACTATGGTACCGACAGTTCTTTTTCAATTTTGTAACTGCACTGCATCTAGTGGAAAAGCTCTTAAGTGTTCAAATCAGGAGCTGCGATGTTTCAAACCTAATTGGAAAATACATACCTAGTGCACTTACTTACTGATTGTAATTTGGGACATAACCATGAATAGTGGTTAATGCAAACACACACACGTGATCAGGCAGTAGGTGTTAAAACACCCCCCCCCCCCCCCCAAAAAAAAAAAAAAAAAACCATTACAAATGTTATACATTAAACAGTTGGAGATAACATATTTCAATGAGTGTGTGTTTGAGTTTCTGGTTTTATTCAGGTTGGGGAAAAATGTGGATAGAAAACACACACTGTGGACTTTGTGACATAAATCGGTTCCTCAGCCAAGACGTTTATAAAATGTTCCCCTTTTCATCTGATTCAAGTTTTCCTTTTTGCACATTCTCCCTCGTTCTGTTTTTATAAACCCGAATACCAAAATTTTACTTGCAGGTCTGATTTTTTTTTTCCACTTTATGATGGATACTTGTAGTTAATGATTAGAAATGTTTTTAAAAAAATCTTTTTAAAACCCTAGAGAAATGCCAGCTATTGTCACTGTTTTGTGGTCTCCCCCTCATTGAGGGTGAGCTGGACACAGTCTGAAAAGCTTCAAGGCATGCATGGTCCATTTGCTATGAGTTTGCATTCATAACTACATCATGGAAAATGTGTAGAATATAGAGTAGTAACAGTTTACGTATCTGTACCGAAAATGTTCAGTACAGGCTTTCGGTTCGGTACACGTCTACCGAATGCAATTCTTTTTACGTGCGGAACATAGTTAAAAGCTAAGTTCCCTCAGGAATGTATTAAGTGGCAGACCGCAAGTTTAGTTTAGTTTCTGCCTCACACTTTGAGCGCATTTTTTTAATTATTATTAAACTTTAAAATGTTCACAACAATTCCGGGGCTATAAAAATAAAAGAAACTAAAGTTAGTGCAGTGTCACCGAGGGTACTTACTTCATACCCGGAAATAAAATTTGTTTTGCGCATGCATGCAAACGCTAAAGAAGCCATAATGCTCGCGTTAGCTGCTAACCAGGAAATGGCTATAGATTCTTTAGCATCTTATGCTCATGTCCAAGTATTTCTCTTAAAAAGAGAAAAAATCCTGACAATTTCACATAACAAGGGAGTGAATGAATAAAGGATGAAAGGAATAAAGACTATTGTTCAAGTATACATGCACACACACACACAAACACATCTGTATTACCCAAATGGGGTCTAACAAAACAGTTTAATGTAATTTTTCCATTTATTTAATTTTATATAATACATTTAATTTGTGCCAATTTATTTGATTACTGAATTTAATCTATACAATAAAATTTTATAAAAACTATTTTTCTAAAATATATTATATATTAAAAGCAGGCATTTTATAAAAAATTGAAAAAATGTTAACTGTTCAATTTGTTGAACAAATGTTAATAACAATAAAAAAAACTGCATTAATAAAAAGCGACAAGCAATTTTATGTTTTGCATTTCTTACAAACTGTCTGATTGAATAAAAAAAATGTTTGCAAAACCGCAGTCCTGAATTCAATGCTTGTTTTGAAATGTGTATACGTGTGTGTGTGTGTGTGTGTGTGTGTGTGTGTGTGTGTGTGTGTGTGTGCTTGCATTATTGCATTAAAATATTATGTGGTAACAGATTTTGAGCTCTTCCTAGAGTATCTCTGTATTCATGTTTGAAACAAACCATTGCTAATCCTCTATCTTAACACACACACACACACACACACACACACACGTATACACATTTCAAAACAAGCATTGAATTCAGGACTGCAGTTTTTTTTTATTCAATCAGACAGTTTTTAAGAAATGTCTTTTTTAAGGTTTTCAGACATGTGAATTACAGACACATGCTAATCAAATACACCCTACTCACTACTTATACACATGCTAGCAACACACATTAGTCATATTCACACGACAGGTACACACACGATAGTCATACACATGCTAGTAACACAGACTCGTGTCTTATAAACACTAGTCAAACACTCGTTACTCACAAACATAATAGTAACACACGCTAGTCACACACATGCTAGTCAGTGACTTGTAACAGTCAAAAAAACAAAACAAATTGCTTTTTGTTGCACAAAAGCCACACAAAGAAGCTACACACCTAATAATCATGTTTGAAACTCAAATAAGCCCATGCTAATTATCTAGCTTGCCTGGCAGTCATTAGCATAGTGAAGATATCATGTCAAAGGGCAAATGAAGCTCTATTAGCTCTGTTATTCTCTCTATTTAGTTAAAATCTGTGTAGCAGAAATCAGAGATGTTTGATGGCTGACTGTAATCACGGGGGTTTTAAATTTGAAATGCTGATGTGAGCACAGATAAGGTCAGAGCTTCGCTTTGCTCCTGTCTCCTTCAGACTGGCGTCTCGTTGACCTTTCTGTCCTGAAGTGGCCTTGTCGATAGCAGCGACGGGAGTATACGGTTTCTTCTCTTAAATAATGCCATCGAAGAGGGGTTTAACTCTCTCACCGTGAATAAGTAAATGAACCGCTGCTGAGCTAGGCACTAATTCCATCATATACAGTGATTAGCGAAGCTTTTGCCAAAGTTTGAGATATTCCTGCGACGCAGTCATTTAATATGATCAAATGTAATAAAATGGTTTCTGTCAGCTTGCTAAATCAAATTAATTCCTAAGAAGGCCATTTAATGAAGTATCACTCAATGAAGTGCTCGTACATTCAGTATCTGCCAAATATAAAACCTTGCAGAAGAACCATTTGCAGTCCAGAACAGTGACTCTGGTCTTTCTTTGGGGCGTTTACATGCACCATTAAATTTTTAATAATGAATAATCAAGACTTCCATGAGCTGGTTATTCAATGTGATCATGTATATAACATACTCTGATATCCAATTCAGACTGTTTTCCGTTTCAGGAAATCCACTAATGCCACCTGCATCTTTGCCCAGAAATCAGGTTACTAAGAGCATGTTTATAGATAATCAGACCACTTTTTTCATCATCGATGTGATATGATAATGCTACAACCACCATAGGTTTCATGTGCTTTTGAGGAAAAGAAAGTGTCACTACAACATACACTTTATAGACAAATTTACTAAGACACCTGAGATTTCCAGCCATGTGTGCTTCTTCCTCAAACTGCTGGGGAGGTCACAACGTTTATGTGCTTCGTTTAATCCTGACATCTTGATCTCTTGCTCAAACAAGATTAATATCTGTAATGAAAAGGTTTGAGAAACATCAGAGTTTTTGAGGTTATAAGTGAAAGAATAATGTTCACTATAGGACAAAAGTATTGGGACACCTGACTTTCCCAGCCATATGTGGTTCATCACCAAACTTCTACCACATAGCTATTTACTGTATACTAATCACTTATACTAATATACTAATATACTAATCACTAATCACTCACTCACTCACTCACTCACTCACTCACTCACTCACACACTCACTCACACACTCACACACTCACACACTCACACACACACACACACACACACACACACACACAGAGCTGGATACATAATTGTGTTCTGCTGAGCAATTGTTCATGTAGTTGGAAGGAACTCATTAAGGAATGTGCCAACAGAGACAGACTGGCACACACACACACACACACACACACACACACACACACACACACACACACACACACAAATTTGCAGCTGTTAAAAAACATTTCATATGTAATAAAAGACTTTGTCACA
Organism: Silurus aristotelis; assembly: GCF_946808225.1. Taxonomy (NCBI): domain Eukaryota; kingdom Metazoa; phylum Chordata; class Actinopteri; order Siluriformes; family Siluridae; genus Silurus; species Silurus aristotelis. The sequence goes on along the minus strand of NC_139590.1, from coordinate 19,335,345 downwards.
ATTCAAACATACACTATACACTACTTGCATGATGTTTCGCATGCAAACGAACAATCGTAGGATCTCACATCACTGAGCAGCCTGAACGACTCGCAAGACAATGACCCATTTTACAATCCGAAATTGTCTCACTTAATCATCCAAATGATGAAAGAAATTCTTCAGTTCGGTCATAATAAAGAAAGTCATAATAGGCTCTCGAAATTATGACATCATGCTTCATAATAATGAGAGCGTTTATGATATTTATTGCTTGTTTTACAGGGTACAATGTCCAAAAGCACCCCTTTTAGTACATTAATTAGGGGACCATCAATGAATTATGCATTTTGTAATGTAACTATATATGCAAAGCAAGTTTAATTGCTATACAGTGACACCTGAAAGAGTGCAAGAGTCTACAAGAAGGTAGAAAAGCAAATGGTGCAATGGATGTAAATATAAAAAACTTACTGTAGCACAAATTTGGATGCACAAGCACAAAATGCCAAAGTGTATACATGAGTCTGCTTTGGAGTACTTACCAATTCTAGTACAGAGGGTGGGAATGATCATAGTAGAACTTGTCAAAACTCGTGCATGAAGACAAGGAACTTGGGGAGTTCCTGGTTGCTCTTCTTTATTCATAGATTACTGGTCCGTGTTTAGGTCTACATCCAATAATAAAACTGCACTTCATCAAAGAGTGTAATGAGTACTACTCGAAACGGCTGACAAGACACAGAGGGTGTCTGTCTCTTCTCTTGCTTTCTTTCTCTTTCTCACACACAGACACACACACACTGTTATGTAACTTGAGCTGCAGACAACTTCAATGGATGTGCTGGCAGGCAGGCAGGCAGGCAGGGCATCACACTGACACCATGTGTGTGATGTGTGTGTTTAATGTCACTGTCCTGAAGTGCTTTATTTGTTACAAAGGCAGACAGGCAAACACACGCATCCCTGCGCTAAATCTCACAGTCTACTGATGATAAGAATAAACACTAAATAGTAGATTTGGCAATATTCTATATTCACATTTCTATTTGACTATACATTTTAACCATCCAACTCTCTACACAAGTACCCTATGTAGTGCAATATACTGTATGATCAAACTGAAAGCCATTTTGAATAGCAAAAGATGATCATGTGACCTAAATCATGTGCCATATTATTGATCAGATGAGTTGGTGTTAAAATGTCTCCCTGAATCCTAGTTCATTTAATATACTTGGGGGACTGAAGACAGATGCACAAGGCTATGTTTTCTATTTTCGCCATGGCTATCATGAGAGTATCTTGGTTTGCCCTGATGCACATATTACTCACCTACTATATGTTATCATTTTTTTTAAGTAACCAGAAATAGTAATAAGCATCAACTTTTGAACTATTTACTTATAATACATTGTTGTTGTCTACTGTATATTAACATGTGGTTTACTAACTCTAACTTAATCCATTTTGTAAAATGCTGGTCTGACCAACTTTAATAACATTAAAGTACAATCAAATATCCATTCCATCCATTTATCTAGTTATCTCTTTCATCTATCCATCAAATCTCTAATCATTCATCAAAATTTTTAAACATCAATCAAGCCTTCAATCTACTTCACTTGTCATCCAACCATCCATCACATCAGCAAATCACACACACCAATTTGTTCATTTATCAGTCCATCCATTCATCCATTCAAAGACTGTCTACCTATATTAATCCACATATTAATCAATCCCTATACGTTTCACTTATTCATCCACCACCCACCAATTCCTCCATTCATCAATTCATCAATCTGTTACCAACTTTTGGAAAGATGGATAGATGGATAGTTCCACCCATCTATCCATTCAATACAAACAATCCATCAGTTCATTTGACAATCTATACGTCCATTCTTCAATCTATTTGACCATTTTTCAATCCATATATTCACCAAGTCATGTATCTTTCCTTTAAACTCTTTCCATCCATTCATTTATACATTCATTCACCATTCAACCTATTCATCTAGCCTATCATCATACATCCATCTGTCCATCACCCGACCCACCCCATCCATCCATTAATCTTTTTGTCTGTAAATCGCCAAGTCCTCCCACCCGATCCATTTGGCTGTCCATTTAACGTCCTGTTTGCATATGCATTCACCTAGTAAACATCCATTGTCAAGCTTTTTATCTCTTTGCCTTTTCTCTGTCTATCGATCCATCCACCCATTTATCCATCCATCCACCCATCCATCTCTTTCTCTTCTGTAATACACTCACACACAAGCCCAAAAAAGATCCTGCTACCTGAGCCCTGTATATTGATTACACTCTGCTTTGACAATTATTAATTCAATGAGGGTTCATTTCCTGTCTTTAGCTTTTAGAAAGTAGCAATTTATTTACTATACACTTTACATATTTTTTTCAATCATCAATATTTGGCATGCAATTTGATGATACATTTGCAAATTGCATGTTCAAAATACAGCTGGGTTTAATAAGCAATGCTTGTTGTCCATGTTTGTTTGCTTTTGCTGTTAACATCTGTGTGTCAGATACCACAGTATGCCTTCAGATGTCTAGTGGAGTACATACCTAATTGTGTGGCACTAGTGCATTGCATAGCATCATGCACAAACATACACAACAGAATCAACCATCCAAATGGGGGGGTGGGGGGGGTGGGGTTGGTCTAATCTCAATTATTTTCAACACTGCATGATTGTTGGTGCCAGATGGGCTGGTTTGAGTTTTTCTGAAACTGTTGATCTCCTGAGACTATAAAAGACAGCAGTCTCTAGGGTTTACTGAGAATGGTGCAATAAAAAACATTCATTAAGCAGAGAGTTCTGTGAATGGTAAGGCAGTTGTTGATGAGAGAGATCAGTGAAGAATAGCCAGACTGGTTCGAGCTGACAGAAAGACTACAGCAAGTCAGATAACCAATTGTGGTGAGCAGCAAAGCATCTCAAAATGCACAATATGTTGTGGTTTGAGGAAGAAGAAGATCACGTCCAGTTCATCTTCTATCAAGCAAACTGAGGCTGCACTGGGAACAGACTCACAGAAGCTAGATTGTTGGAAATCGGTGGTTGTGATAAAGGTAGTGTGATGGTGTGGGGATTATTTTGTATACATTTTGGGTACATTAATACCAATCAATCATCACTTTAATTCCACAGACTAATTGAGTTTTTCTTGCTGACCTTGTGCATCATTTCATGGCCACAATTATCTTCTAAAAAACACATCCAGCATGATAATACACCAAGTTACAAAGCTAAAGTTTCAATAACATGTCAGTGAGTTCACTGTTCTTCAGTTGGCCTTCAAAGTCACCAGATCTATAAACCTCCAGAACACCTATAGAGTATATATAAATTACAGTACAAAAGTATTAAGCAGGTTTAAAAATGCTGTAAATTGAGAACGCTTTTAAAAAAAAAATGTGTTCATATTTTTATCAATGAACAAAATAGAAAGTAAATGAACTGGAAAAAAAATCTAAATCAAATCAATATTTGGCATGACCACCTGAAAAACCTATTTTTCTAGGTACACCTAAACACAGTTTATGAAATATCTTGAAGAGGATCATCTGTGATTCATGGTTAGTTATACAAGAAAATCCTTCTGTCTCTTCATGTAATCAAAGACAAACTTGATGACGTTGGGATCTGTGCGGGCTGAAACTATCACTTCCAAGACGCCTTGTTCTTCTCTATGCTGAATATATTTCTTAATGACATTAATATAATTATGTTTGGGGGTCATTGCCCTTCTGCAGAATTTATTAGGGGCCAATCAGACCCCTAGCTTATGGTACTGAACAATGGATAAGTATCTGTTTGGATTTCTCAGCATTGAGGACACAATTATTCCCGACCAATTTTCCAACTCCATTTGCAGAGATGTAGCCCCAAACATGCACAGAACCTCCACCATGCCTCACTGTTGAGACACTCATTAATGTACCCCTTTATAACTCTTCTGCGAATAGCTTGTTTCCTGCTACAGCCAAATAATTAACATTTTGGCTCATCAGTCCAGAGCACCTCCTACCATTTTTCTGCACTTCAGTTCTTATGTTTTCATGCATAGTTAAATCTCTTAGCTTTGTCTCCATGTTGAAAGTATGGCCTTTTAGCTGCAATTCTTGGGTACATGGGTATACCTGGGTCCTGCAGTTTCTGCCAGTTCTTTGGTAATGGAACTCCTGGACATCTGATGTCGAAGGGAAGCATTATGTGTCTTTCATCTGCTATATTATATATATTTCCTTGAAAGCCAAAAGTCTCAAAAGTGTCACACCAAATATTGTTTTGGTTTATCTTCTGTTCGCTCCCTTTGCATTTTATAAATTGTTAAAGAATAAAGTAAAATCTTTATAAAGCATTCTTACTTCACAGCATTTCTTCACACCCGCCTAAAACCTTTGCACAGTACGTCATATATATATGTAAACCCAGTCGCAAAACTAATCAAAATTCTACCCTCATATTGTAGCGTCACTACCTCACACCAATTTGTTTATATATCAGTCCATCCCTCCATCCATTCATTGACTGTCTACCTATATCAATCCAAATATTAATCAATCCTTATATGTTTCACTTATTCATCCACCATCCAACAAATCATCTATTCATCAATCTGTTTCCAACGTTTTGCAGCATTTCTAAAATTGCACTAAAATGCAGTGAGAAAAAAAATAAATTACCGACTCGGATTGACTCCAAAAGGATTTATTTATAGGTTGCAGTGTGTTGACACTGTGGTGAGGTGATACATTTCTCTGCAGCTTTAAATAAAAGTAAAAGTAAAACAAACTCCTGAACACACACACCATCTAAACAAAGAACTTGCAATCACACTGAAATCCACACAACTAACACCACCATGATTACTGGGAGAGGAATGGAGGACACAAACAGGATAGACAAACAATGCACTCCATACAGACGGTGAAGGGAAAGAGAGCAGAACACAGAGGATTGACAGAGAAAAAGAAGGGGTGAAGAAAAAGGAAAGGAAAGAGAGAAGAGATGAAGATGGAGAAATAAAATCAGGTAAGAAATGAATAAAGGAAAATAGAGGAAACGACAAAGAACCAAGTTGGTTTGAAACTTGCAAACTTCATCTGTGTTCAATGGAACTGATAATGACAGGGTAGCTTACATGGAACACACACACACACACACACACACACACACACACACACACACACACACACACACACATACAAACACACTGTAATTGTGGCCAGATGCTCATGAATCTGTGTTTTCATGTATTTCAGAGGAAAAAAAACAAACTGGGTCGATCAAAAATGACAGACACCTTCTGTCTCAACTCACACACACTACACTATCCGTACACTATACGCCAGCAAACCTTCAATCTTTTCTATAAAGAATAAAACGGTGTGGCTTCAGGTTTTAATTCCAGCCAAATAACATATAATATCTCCGAAAAGTGAGTACACCTCTCACATTTTAGTAGATCTCAAGGGACAATACTATAGAAATTAAACTTGGATATATTTTGGAGTAGTCAATGTGCAGCTCAAATAGCAGTATAAATTTACTACCCTCGAAAAATAACTCAACATACAGCCATTATTGTTCAAATAACTGCCAACTAAAGTGAGTACACCCTAAGTGATAACAGCTATATGTCATGTAATTATGCAAAGCTACATGTCCTATTCATCATGTTCATGTTTTTGTCTGCTTGACAGAACCATACAAATGTGTGTATCTTGTATTAGAGCAGTTACAATTTGGTGCTTTGAGTACAATTCTCTCATACTGACCACTGAATGTTCAACATGGCACCTCATGGCAAAGACTTTCTGAGGATCTTAGAATTAGAATTGTTGCTCTCCACAAAGATGGCTATTACAGTACAGTGGCCAGGGTCATACAGAGGTTTTCCAATACGGGTTCCACTCGGGAACCTGCCTCGCAAGGGTCCATCAAAGAAGTTGAATCCTCGTGCTGTGCGTCAGGTGCAGAAGCTGCCTCAAAAAACAGACGCATGAGTGCTGCAGCATTGCTTTAGAGGTTGCAGAAGCAGAAGGTCCACTTGTCAGGGCTCAGAACATACGCCGCACACTGCAACAAATCAGTTCGCATGGCATCTCAGAAGAAACCTCTTCTGAAGCTGGCTCACAAGAAAGCCTGCAACAGTCTGCTGAAGACAACTTGTCCAAAAGAATGAATTACTTTAACTATGTCCTGTGGTCTGATGAGACTAAGATAAACTTGTTTGGCTCAGATGGTGTCCAGCATGTGTGGCTATGCCCTGGTAAGGAGTACCAAGAAAATTGTGTCTTGCCTAGTCAATAATGGTGGTGGTAGCATTATGGTCTGGGGCTGCATGTGTGCTGCTGGTACTGAGAAGCTGCGGTTTATTGAGGGAAACATGGATTCCAACATGTACTGTGACATTCCGAAGCAAGAACATGATGCTATCCCTTTAGAAACTGGGCTGAACCTCTGTTTAAAAAATGACGACCCCAAACACAAAGATGACAACTGCCTTGGTGAGGAAGCTGAAGGTGAAGGTGATGGAGTGGCCAAGTATGTCTCCAGACCTGTACACTAGTGAGCACCTGTGTGGCATCCTTCAACCGAAGTTGGAGAAGCACCATGTGTGTAACATCCAACTCCATGATGTCATTATGGAGGAGTGGAAGAGGATCCCAGCAACAACTTTGGTGAATTCCATGTCCAAGAAGATGGACAGTGCAGTGGCAGATTAAGGGCAGTGCTAGATAACAATGCTGCTCACACAAAATATTGACAATTTGGACACTGTTTTGACATGTTCAATTCTGTTGCCAGTTATTTACACAATAATGGCTGTATGTTAAGTTCACTCCAGAAATGGCCAGTGCCTTCCTGTAGCCTAAAACAGGGTGCATCGCAAAGGTGCTTTCGGTCGTCACGGCCTGTTATGCTCCAGGCATTCTTTCCTCCTCCTGCTCCAACTGTTCGTCTGCTATCGCCCTTCGAGGAGAGGCCTCCCTGCGAACAAGCAGGCGCTTAGCAGATGGATTGTGCATACTATTGCATCCTCCTATGAGTCCTCTGGTCGCTTTGCTTATTTCGGGGTCAGATCGCACTCAACCCGAAATGTGGCAGCCTCTAAGACTTGGTCCTCTGGAGTTTCCCTCCATAACATCTGCAACTCTGCAAGTTGGTCCACCCCGCTGACCTTTGCCACGTTTTGTCAGGACCCTATGTCTTTCGACCAAGCTGTGCTCTTACACACCAGGAAGGGACTGGTCAGTCTGGCGGTATTGGACATTTGTTCCCAAAGCGTTGTTGACGCCGCTTGAGTTCCTGAAAGGAGTTACGTATATAACCATGGTTATACAAGACATTGCGTCTCCAGGCCACTCTGCCGGCATCCCTGCAGCACTTCTTTCCCATTTTAGAAGCTAGCACCAGCTTCACTCAATGTGCTTTTATAGCTTCCTGGTTGTGACGTCACCACACTTTCCATTGGACGGATTACATATGTGAGTCAGAGCATGGACAATGCGGAAGCGTTCCCAAAGCATTGTTGATGCAGCATCTCATTCCCGCAGGGAACCATGGCTACATATGTAACCTGGGGATGATGTTCATCAAATGAGTTCTAAAATTCCCTTTAGATCTGGCTGGCATCCAAAATGCACAAGCATGACTTATACATCTGATTATTGCATTCAAACAATAAACCGATCTGTGCCGTTAATATTACCCGCTCCATTCTCAGACAAGCCTTAATACAAGAACGATGTAATTACATCTATGCTCCTGTGTGATACAGAGCAGAGAGAGGCAGACAGAAATCTTCCTGTCATACAGTATTTACACACACACACACACACACACACACACACACACACTCTGCATTGAGAATCTGGTTCTCTATCTACAAATACACACACACACATACACACACAGACACACGTACTGCATTTGGCATCTGCACAAGCACACAAGCACACACAAAGGTACCAAGTTGAAATGCACTATTACCACCCTGTTACAGTGTAAACTCGTTGCACTGCTACATTCAGAATTTTATCATGAATTATTATTATCAAACTCACAGAGGAACTCAAATAATGTAAAAATAATGTAAAGAATTAAAAAAATTATAATAATTCTCCACTATAATAAAAGAACAATTATGCTACGCTCACAAATGGCTGCAAGTAGCTGTATTATAAAATCACCCAATTGAGGTCCTAATTTTATCAGGGGGTGATGCAACTATCCTTCCACAAATAGATAGGACAGAAGGACAGATAGATAGAACTTTGTCATCGCATAGAACAGGTACCCAGCAACGAAATACAGTTTAGCATCTACCAGAATTGCAAATAGTGGCAAATGTGCAAATTAATAAGTGCAAATAATGTAAGTATATGTAGAGCATGTAATATATACAAATATATGTACAGCAAATAAATATAAAGGCGATAACAGTGAAGAAATGTGGGTACACTGTTGAAAAAGTACAAGTAAAAGGTTTTAAGGCCTTAAAAAAAATGTGCAAAAGCTGATAAAGTACACAAAATATATGTACATGTATATGTGAAATAGTAGACAGGATGTACAGTATGTAAGGTATATATAGATACACATACATATAAATAAAATATTAGTGCAGATGTATGTAAGGCACAATATGTGTAGAGAAAGAGGGGTATATACATTTGTAATATACAATATGAACCGTTTGTACAATATGTACAGTTTACAGTTTGTGACTGGGGTGTGAGGAGTCCTTGATGATATTGTGAGCTCTGTGCAGACATCTGCTGTGATGAAGGTGCTCAATGGCAGGCAGTAGGGAGCATTGGGAGGTTTTGACCAGCCTTTGCAGGGTTTTACGTTCACACACAGCGGAGCCTCCATACCATACAGTAATGGATTTGGTGCAACAGTAAAAACTTTTTAGAATTCCTGGGGACAGATGAGTTTTCTTAAGACTCCTAAAGAAGTACTGGCATTGTTGTGCCTTCCTAACCAGTGCTGAAACATTCTGGTTCCCAGACAGATCCTCAGAGATGTGAACTCCAAAGAACTTAAACTTTCATTTATGTAGACTGGGGAGTGCCTCCTGTCTTCCAAAAGTCCACAATGAGCTCTTTAGTCTTCATGGCATTGAGGGTCAGGTTGTTGGTGGCACACCACGTTGTCAGGCTTCGGATCCCTTCCCTGTAAGCTGATTCGTCGTCGCTGCTGGTCTGGCCGACCACGGTGGTGTCATCTGCATACCTAATTAAGATGTTGCCCTTATGCAGAGGAGCAAAGTCATGGGTGAACAGGGAATAGTGGGCTCAGAACACAACCCTAAGGCATGCCGGTGTTCAGAATGAGGGTTGCGGATACCTGTTTGCCCAACCTAACAGACTGAGGTCTGTATGTTAGAAAGTCCAGAATCCATCTGCAAGTAGGGGTGCAGATACCCAGGTCACTGAGCTTAGTGATCAGTACAGTGGTGAGGACTGTATTGCACGCAGAACTAAAGTCAATTAACAGCATTCTGATGTAGGTGTTGTTTTAATTCAGGTTGGTGAGAGCTGAATGAAGAGCCATAGAAACTGCATCCTCTGTCGACCTGTTCGGGCGATAGGCAAACTATGTGGGTAGGTGGTAGGCCCCGCAGTGAGGTGATTCAGAACACTTTTCTCAAAGCACTTCATAACAATAGGGGTGAGTGCAACTGGGCGAAAATCATTCAGGCATTCTGCAGCTGAATGCTTAGGCACTGGTATGATGGCTGTAGTCTCCAGGCATGTAGGAACTGTGGCTTGGGCTAGTGAAAGGTTGAAAATGTCATTGAAGACCTGTGCCAGTTGTCCAACACATGAGAACATGTCCCGGTATGCCATCCAGACCAGCTGCCTTGCATGCATCTACTCTGCTAAATGCTGAATAGACATCTGTTGTTGAGAGTGACAGTGGACTGTAAGCAGAAGAAGAGTCAGCAATGAGTTGAAATGTCCTATGCCTTTATCAAAAAGAGCAAAAAAGTAATCGAGTTCGTCCGGTAGGAAGGCACTGCTGGTTGGTAGAGATTGTGGTGTTGATTTGTAGTCTGTAATGGTCTGGATGCCATTACACATGGGCTCAGAGTTGTGGAAGTTCTTTTATATGGAGTTTGTATGAGTGTTTGGCTCTCGTAATACCCCTGGTGCATTTTACTCTCCTCACTCTCATTGGTAGGTTATTATATTTTCTTTTCCCACAGGGAAATTATTTATTTGCATATCCCAACGACGTAGGATGCTGGGGTTAGATCATAGAGTCAGCCACTTTACAGCACCCCAAGAGCACAGAGGGTTAAGGGCCTTGCTCAAGATCCCCAAAAGTGGACGATACCAGGTTTTGAACCCCCGACCTTCCAATCAGTAACCCTAAGTCTTAACCAATCAGCTTGTTCTACTTTCTTCACTCTTATTGGTAGATTAATTGTGTGTGCTCTACTTTCTTCACTCCCATTGATAGACGGATCACGTTCGGTCTTCTGTCTTTACTCCTGTTAATTTACTCCTGTAAATTAATTGTTTATTTGTGACTTAACATTGAGACAAATAAGTATAAAGATTATTTCGTTTCCTCATATTGTGAGCACTTGACACTTGAACACTTGACAATTGACTCAGCAAGTTATAATTGTCTTGTTTGAGAAATAACGCATAAATAAACCACTGACTCTTAATTAAAACAGTGTGTGTATGTGTGTGTGTGTGTGTGTGTGTGTGTGTGTGTGTGTGTGTGTGTGTGTGTGTGTGTGTGTGATAAATACATCCTTACAACTAGTAATTAAGAAATATAATTAATATAACACACATTATAACTTAGTTATGATTAAACACTTTGCCTGTTAATGTTTCAGTGAATTACAATCATTTTCAGCTGCTCTGAACAAAGAAATAATACTATAAAAAGAAAGTGAAACAAAGAATGCAATTACATGCAAATACATAGCACTGGAGTGTGATTAAGTTTACTACCAAATAATTCAATAATAAAATAACTGAACAGTTAAGCTCAGTTGGACAAAAGTATTGGGACACCTGACCTTTTCAGCCATGTGTTGTTCTTACCCAAACTGTTTGAGGCACACAATTAAACAGAATGTCTTTGAATCCGGTAGAATTAAATTTTCCTTTTACTTGAACTAGGAGACCTAAAACTGTTCCAGTATGACAGAACCCCTGTGAACAAATACAGCTCCGTGAAGATATGATTTACATAAGTTAGAGTGGAAGATCTGTTAAAGAACTATCGACCCTTTTGAACACATCTGGGATTATTTGGAACACTGCACCCCAGGCCTCCTCACCTATATCAGTACCTGACTTTACTAACACCCTTGAGGCTTGAATGAGCACAAATCTCCACAACCACACTCCAAAATACACTCTTCCCAGAAGAGTGGAGGTTATTATGTTGGAAAAAGGGGCCTGCATGTGAAAGGAGGTTTTATGCTCAGATGTCCACAAATGTTTGTAAATTTTTTGCATGTTTGTCACACTTTAATGTTTCAGATCATCAAACTAAATTAAATATTAGTAAAAGCGCTGTGGAGGAATTTTGGTCCACTCATCTATGCAGAATTGCTGTAATTCAGCCACATTGGATGGTTTTCGAGCATTAAACTCCTTTTTAAGGTCATACCACAGGATCCCAATAGGATTCAGGTCAGGACTTTGACTAGGCCACTCCAAAGTCTTTATTTTGTTTTTCTTCAGCCATTCAGAGGGTGGACTTGCTGGTGTGTTTTGGATCATTGTCCTGCTGCAGAACCCAAGTTCGCTTCAGCTTGAAGTAACGAACAGATGGTCAGACATTCTACTTCAGGATTCTTTGGTAAACAGCAGAATTCATGGTTCCATCTATCATAGCAAGCCTCCCAGGTCCTGAAGCAGCAAAACAGCCCCAGACCATCACACTACCACCACCATATTTGACTGTTGGTATAATGTTCTTTTTCTGAAATGCGGTGTTACTTTTACACCAGACGTAATGGGACACACACCTTCCAAAAGGTTCAACTTTTGTCTTGTCAGTCCACAGAGTATTTTCCCAAAAGTCTTGGGATCATCAAGATGTTTTCGGGAAAAACTGAGATGAGACTTTATGTTGTTTTTGCTCAGCAGCGTTTTTTTGTTTTGGAACTCTGCCATGCAGATCATTTTTGCCCAGTCTCTTACTTATGGTGGAGTCATGAACACTGACCTTAACTGAGGCAAGTAAAGTCTGCAGTTCTTTGGATGTTGTTGTGGTGTTTTTGTGACCTCTTGGATGAGTCGTCCCTGTGCTCTTGGGGTAATTTTGGTTGGCCAGCCACTCCTGAGAATGTCCCTGTTCCATGTTCCATGTTTTTGACATTTGTGAATAATGGCTTCCACTGTGGTTCGCTGGAGTCCCAAAGCTTTAGAAATGGCTTTATAACCTTTTCTAGACTGATAGATACCAATTTCTTTCTTTCTCATTTGTTTCTGAATTTTATTAGATCTCGGCATGATGTCTAGCTTTTGAGGATCTTTTGGTCTACTTCATTTTGTCAGGCAGGTCCTATTTAAAAGATTTCTTGATTGTGAACAGGTGTGGCAGTAATCAGGCCTTGGTGTGGCTAGAGAAATGAAAACTGATACACCAGTTTTAACAGGGGGCAGACACTTTTTCACACAGTGCCATGTAGTTTGGGATTTTGTTTTTGCTCAATTATAAAAGCCTTCATTTGAAAACTGCATGTTGTGTTCACTTGTGTTATCTTTTACTAATATTTATATTAGTGTGATGATCTAAAACATTAGTTTAACAAACATGCGAAAAAAAAAAAGAAATCAGGATGTCACACCACTGTTTATTGTTAAATGGTTTAATTGGCATGTGCTTTAAATTAGGGCCAGTGAACAGCCCTATACTTTAAAGTTCTTGTGTATTACTTCTATGTACTAAACCAGAGCTGTGGAAAAGCACATCCAATGCTAGAAAAAAGTTGGGAAAAGCTTATTTACGATTGTTTAGCAAAACTGCAAAATGGGTAATTTTACAAAAAGAAAAACCAAACACACATTGACAGGATTGTGTGTGAAGTATAGCCAGCTCATGGCCTCAACAGGGTTACTGAGATATTTTTGGATTTTCCAGTAAGTGTGTGTGTTTTATGTGTTGTGTGTGTGTGTGTGTGTGTGTGTGTGTGTGTGTGTGTGTGTGTGTGCACGCAGCTGAGAATCAGAAGAGGCGCTTAATGTTGATCTGTCTCTAATGGTGGGCTGATGCACCCTTTTCCTCATACATCCACGCAAATAAAAGTACACACACACACACACACACACATACACACACACACACACACACACACACACACACACACGCATTCTACTCAGTTTGTTTTCCTCACAAATACAAAATAAGACGTGGCTACTGAACAAAGGTAAAGCAGTGCATTTGATTTAATTACACTAAATATAAGCTGTGTGAGGAAATACACACTACTGTACGTTCTAATGAATTCCAAACTGTCTATTTCTGTCCCCTTTATCACATCCTCTCTTTATCCACATCACGACTTTCACACCTCATACACAAACACCCTTTATTATGAAACCTAGGAGTGCAGAAATATAACATTCACATCGAAGCAGGTGGGTAAAATCTGACTACTGGCACTGAAAGTGGTCTGGTCTGTTCTTGACACTCTTCCAGACACTAATCAGCTCCAGCAGGGAAGCAGAGCAGCTCCACGGCTATGTTCCAAATGTCTTTCTACTTACTATTCTAGGAAATAGTGTAAGTGTTTAGTAATGGACTGAGTTTTGTAAAATCTGTTCATCATGCTGTCAAATTAACATCATCACATTTAGGACTGGAACAATTGCTCTGGTAACTCAAGTAATTATAATATAAAAAGCATCAAGGCAGATTATTTTTGTATTTTAATTAATGGATGCTTCGTTTAACTTCACACAAAGCACCGTGTTTCCCCACGGACCATTATTCCTGATGCACCGCCCGTTAATCTCTGGTGCGCTTTGGACAGGTAAACACAAAGGCTGCTGCAGAATAAATAATGGAAGAACGGAGAGAAAAACAGGGAGGGGCAAAGAAGATCCAGGCCAATGAAAACAACAAAAAGTTTCCAAAGTTTAGGATAGTTTCGAACTAAAACATAAAGAAATCACCATACAGTATGTTTAGCTTTTTTAAAGTAATTTGAAATGGATTCGTATATTTTCATTTATGTTTTTGTATTTTGATGTAATATATCAATGAAATGCACTAAATGGGTTTCGTTTTTAACACAATAAATCGGAATAATCGTTGGAAATCTCGATTACTAAAAAAATTGATAGCTTCAGCCCTAATCACATTAATACTTTGCCATCATCAGTCCACTGTAGACACTGTAGACTCAAACCACCTACCCAACTAACCATGCTTCATTTTTAAACACCTCTGTGTATTATGGGTATTCTGTATATATTGATTGGACACTGAGCTATTTCAGTACAAGGTTTTCATGATATTCTATACTATTGTTTTTACAAAATGGCAGACTTCCAGTAATATATTTGATTATTCCACTTAAAGGTAGTGTACATCATAGCTAACATTAATTCTTCATCAAACACTTTCATTTCCAATGAAACCCCAACATATCAAACACTATTGGTCTCGATTAAAAATTTCCCTTCAGACACCAATATTCTCCAACTTCAACATTTGTCCCCAAACACCACCATTTTTCTTTAGACAGATTTCAATCAAACTTCAAAATTTTCCAACAAACGCAAACATTTTGCCTCAAACACCACCAGTCTCCATTAAAAATCCAACAAACTCCAAGCTTTTTAAAAAAAAAAAACATTTGTCTTAAAACGCCAACATTTTTCTCTCAGATGTCAACATTTTCCTCTTAGACACCAACAATTTCCTCTCAAACTCCAACAGTCTCCTCTGAAACACCAGCATTTTTCCTTAAAAACCAAGATTGTTCCTCATACGCCAACGCTATCCCCTCAGCCAACAACGTTGTTCCTCATACTCCCAACGTTTTCCTTTTAGACACCAAAATTCTATATTAAACAAGAATAAACTAGTTTTCCATTTTCCAACACTCCACTGTAAACATCAGCATTCCTCACCAAACATTTTAAACATGCACCAAACAACAATATTTTCCAACAAATTCCAAAACAGCCATCAAAAACCAATAACCAACTATAGCACTATAAAAAAAAAAAACATTAAACATCCTCTGCCAAACCTTTGTCAGGAAACTGCGACATTTCCATCAATTACTATCATTTACCAAAACACACAATCATGCTCCATCCAACATCAACATTTCAAGAAAAAATGACAGATCAAATGAAAACCATGAATGGGTAAGAAAAATGTTAGAAATTTCTGAACAATTACAAACAAGAGAAAGGCACAGCACAAACTGGAGAGAGAGAGAGAGAGAGAGAGAGAGAGAGAGAGAGAGAGAGAGAGAGAGAGAGAGAGAGAGAGAGAGAGAGAGAGAGAGAGAGAGAGAGAGAGAGAGAGAGAGAGAGAGAGAGAGAGAGATTGAGACAGTGGATGTCTGCCTTCCAGTAATGAGTCTTCAAGAGCCGGAAAGACATAATGACCACGTGATTAGCCACTATAATGCTGCATCAGCAGCTCCTGATTAAACACCATTTTCAGGACATTAACCCCCAGGGGCCTCTGACAGCCCCAAGGTTGACAATGCAGATAAAAATTTGGCTTCCAATATGTTGTAGTGCAACTCCTCACCCTTGCTATGAAAATTTACTTACTTATTTTAATTGTAAGCTACGGTATATGTTACATCTGTAGACAATTTAGCATCGGCTCAGTTGTTTTCACCAGGGCTCTAGTGTTATTAAACATCGCTTTCAAGCTAGCTGGAAATGTTTATGCAGTAGTGAAGAACACACAAGTTTCACACTCCTAAAAAATACAACTCTCGTAAGCTCCTGACTCACAAGTTCTGCAAAAACAAAGCAAAACTTTTATATTCTGTGGAAAAACAATTTGTTTTTCCATCACTTTTGCCTGGTTTTACTAGCAGCCGTTATAAAATGTGACACTCCTACACATCAGATCCTATTTTTGTAGCATTTCAACTGTACTTTATATAATAAAGTTTTTTGTACTTGATATATTATTAATGATATTCAGAATCTTTTTTCTAGTTAACATTTTAATTTGAGGATACATTGTATAAGTACATAAGAATAAGTACATGATTTTTTTGTTCTTCTAGATATTGATCCATATTGATGCATCAAATTATTTGAACAATTATTTTAGTTATGTTTGTGTTTCTTGAAATGTATGCAAAAACACCCAATTTCCCAGGCATGGTTTTATAATGTTAGCCATGTGATTTTTTTTTTTATGACCTGCATTAACTAGTTGGATCGAGTCCCCTAGATAGGAAAGAGACTTCCTAAAAAAGAATAAGCATTTCTTCGGGGCTCTAAATAAATTGTCTTTCATAGATTATTATTGGGAATTGGTGGTGTGTCATTTGTTTCCTCTCATCAGGCTAGACATTTGTTTCTCACCTCGCTAGCTAGCCTTTTCTTTCAGTTCAGTGTTGATTGCTTTTCCAGGTTACTGTAGAACCTCTCATTGATATTTTCCTGAAGCACGCTTTGCAGTCTGCTTTGCTTTGATTCCTAAAATCAATCATAAACTACATTCAACATTGCTGTCAATTCATTCAGCCTGGCTTACATTTCTTTTCAAAGGATAAACGATGGGGGAATCAGACCCAATCCAATCCAAACCCAAATTTGCACATGTCCAAACCATCTCAATCTGGCCTCTCTCACCTTGTCTCCAAAACGTTCTACATGCACGGTTCCTTTAATTATCTCATTTCTAATCGATCCTTGATCCTTGATGCAGTCCAGCCTCCACCTTGAACCAGTCTGTTGTTCCTACTGCACACTTCACTGCTGTCACACTGTCCTCATACATGTCCTTCACCAACCTCACATACTTCTCTGACACACCTGACTTTCTCATACAATACCACAACTCCTCCTACTGTTGCTCACAAGTGGTCACCTCATCTCTTAGCCTGGCTTCCACTACTCTTTTCCACAACTTCATGGTGTGACTGATCAACTTAATTCACCTGTAGTTACTGCAGGTCTGCACATCTCCCTTGTTCTTAAAGATTGGTACCAGCACACTCCTTCTCCATTCCTCAGGCATCCTCTCACCTTCCAAAATCTTGTTAAACAATCTTGTTAAAAACTCCACTGCCATCTCTCCTAAACATCTCCATGCTTCTACCGGTATGTAATCTGGTTCATTTGACTTCATCCTCTTATTGCTGCTCTCACTTCCTTCTTACTAATCCTATCCACTTCCTCCAATCCTTCTCCACACCATCCAACCTTCTCCCGCTCTTATTTTCCTCGTTCATCAGCTGCTTAAATTACTTCCTCCATCTTCTCAACACACTCTCCTCACTAGTCAACACATTTCCATCTCCATCCTTTATTGCTCTAACTTGCAGCACATCCTTCCCAGCTCGGTCCCTCTGCCTGGCCAATCTGTATGAATCCTTTTCTCCTTCCTGAGTTTTCAACTTCTCATACAGCTCCTCATATGCCTTTTTTTTGCCTCTGCCACATCCCTCTTTACCTGCTGCTGCATCTCCTTGTACTCCTGCCTACTTTTCTCATCTCTCTGCTGATTCCAATTCTGTTTTACCAACCTCATTCTCCTTATGCTCTCCTGCACTTCCTCATTCCACCACCACGTCTCTTTGTCTTTCTTTCTATTTCCAGATGTGACGCCAAAGACCTTCCTAACTGTTTCCCTTACCACTTCTGCAGTAGTTGCCCAATCTTTCAGCACCTCTTCACCACCACTGAGCCCCTGTCTGACTTCTTCCCTGAATCTCACACTACACTCTTCCTCCTTCAGTTTACACCATCTTATTCTTCTTTCAGTCCTCACTCTCCTCCTCTTCTTCTTTAACTCCAAAACCATCCTACAGACCACTATCCAATGCTGTCTAGCTACACTGTCCCCTGCCAACACCTTACAGTCTCCAATATATTTCAGGTTGCATCTCCTACATAGAACATAGTCCACCTTCCCCCACTCTTATACGTCACCATATGATCATCCTTCTTCTTAAAATAAGTATTCACCACTGCTATTTCCACCCTTTTAGCAAAATCTACCAATTCAATTCAATTCAATTCATTTTTATTTGTATAGCGCTTTTAACAATGAACATTGTCTCAA
Source organism: Silurus aristotelis (assembly GCF_946808225.1). Classification (NCBI taxonomy): domain Eukaryota; kingdom Metazoa; phylum Chordata; class Actinopteri; order Siluriformes; family Siluridae; genus Silurus; species Silurus aristotelis. The sequence continues at coordinate 19,317,058 of NC_139590.1, read as the reverse complement.
AGCAGCTTTACACAGATAATGCGGTGATTAAAAATGAATATGTTCTTTATGAGTAAGTTTGTCCCTGATGAGCAAGCCGGTGGCGACTGGCGACTGTGGCAAGGAAAAACTCCCCGAGATGGCATAAGGAAGAAACCTTGAGAGGAACCAGACTCAAGAGGGAACCCATCCTCATCTGGGTTACACCGAATGTCCATTTGTGGCGGGTATACAATGTTGCGGGGTGCAGTGATGATGATCAAATATGATCATCATGATACCACCATCTGCCCTTCCATATTCCTCTGCTTACATCCATACCTACCCAGCACCTTCTCACCACCTCGGTTTCCTTCACCAACATGCCCACTGAAATCTGCCCCAATCACCAATTGTTCTTTTCTACCACTTCATCTAACTCACTCCAGAATTTTTCCTCCTCCTCCATCTCACAACCCACTTGTGGAGCATAGGCACTGATGACATGTATCATTACCCCTTCAACTTCCAGTCAACAACTCTCTTCACCTACACTAAACTGTACGCTTCCCTCAGGCTCACCCGTACACTCTTTCTCTTTTCATCCACACCATTATAGCACAGTTTAAACCCCCCTACAATGTTCCTGCCCTTACTCCCTTTCCACATGGTCTAATTAACGCACAGCATATCTACCTTTCTTCTCTTGATCATATCAGCTACCTCTCTCCCTTTACCAGTCATAGTACCAACATTTAAAGTGCCCACCCAAACCTCCACTCTCCTACATTTCTCCTTTTCCTGCTGTCTCTGTAGATGTCTTCCTCCTCTCCTTCTTCTCCTTCGACCAACAGTAGCCCAATTTCCACTGATACCCTGTCGGCTTTCAGTGTTTTGTATTGTTTAAAGACTATTATCCCTCTCTTGATATCACCCAAATGAGGATGGGTTCCCCTTTTGAGTCTGGTTCCTCTCAAGGTTCCTTCCTCATAACATCTAAAGGAGTTTTTCCTTGCCACAGTCACCATGGCAGCTCATCAGTGATAAATACACATCGTTCACCTTAACTGTTAAATTCTGTAAAGCTGCTTTGAGACAATGTCTGTTGTGAGAAGCGCTATAGAAATAAACTTCACTTGACTTGGCTAACAATACGTGCGGCGGTAACCCGAACCTCGACCGATCCGGTATCAAATTCTGATTTGTGATCCGCAACCCTAATGGCTGGGTTTACATCCCTTATATACATATTGCCAAATAATATTTAATATCTGTTTTGTTTTACATTTAAAACCTTATTAACAGTAAAAATCTAAATATTTGTAATGACCTTTTGGGCCCAACAGTCTGCAGTAAAAACTACAAGTGCAGCTTTTATAACTGCTGTGCTAGTAAGACACAAATAGCAAACATCTGATGTGTGAAAATGAGACAGAAGCATTTTTTTTTTAAAAGCCTGGGTGGTGCAGCAAAAATATTATCTAGATACTTGATGTATTTTTTTCTATTATTCAAAAACATATATTCTACTGCACTACCATCTGACAACTAAATAAAAACATGCACTTCCTGTTCTTCCTATCGTATCCAATGGAAATATGTATCTTCATTCATCCCAAAAGCGTTCAATAGGATCTATAGCAGGTCACTCAAGATCTTCATGATGCTGGCTTTGTGCAAGGGGTCATTGTGATGCTGAAACAGGTTTGTGACGGGAAAATGTCATGATTCCGCATCTAAACACATTCTATACAATTTGTGTGCGTCCAACTTTGTGGTAACAGTTTGAGGAAGAACCACATATGGCTGGAAAGTTAGGTGTTACTTACTTGTATCGAGAGAATGTACTATAATACAATCGTTTATTTTGTTTCCTCACAACCTATTCTACTCTTACACACACATGCATGCACACATATATTATGTGGAGTAAGATGGTGCCTTTGGTGCTTACAATCCCTCCCATCGATACAATGGAGTTTTTGTTCAACCCTGCAACTGTATCCGTGTTTAAATAAAGAAATGTAGCACAGAAACACACTGCCCTGCTGGATGCCTGTAAAGTTGTGTTTATTTTCATCAGTGATTAAATGCAACTTTCTCTCCCGCTGATCCATATTTATTTATGAACAATTTATTTAAACCTGACCCAGGTCCTTTTTTTTTTTTGTTGCCGTATGAGGACTCCTCATATCATAAAATCCCAAAATAGACAAGTTCGTCTCTCAGGTCTGGCTCGGAGCCAACACATCGCACAGTTCACAGCAGTGTGTCTTTCATCTCACTTCCTCTTATCTTCGCTTCTGCATCCCATCACATACACATACACCAGCTTATGCTCACTCTTTCACTACACTGACCTGCATTTCCAATCTGGCTTCTTGTTCAGTGAACATTTTTTTTTTTCAATGGGAAGTTTTAAGGTCCTTTTTGGTGTTCTGTACACAAATATGATGTATGCTTTAGTAACATAGAGCCACAAAAGAGAAAGCGCAATGGTTTCCAATAATTTATTAATTTTTTTTTATTTTACATGACCCCAGGACTATTTCAAATTTCTGTCATCAATTTGACGAACACCCTGTAATCTAGCTGTATCAGCAGAAAAACACACACTTGATATAATAATGAAGACCCTTGAGCAACAATCAACACTATATGGCCACAGGATTGTGGATAGCTAACCATCTCACCCAAATGTATTTCTTCCTCAAACTATATCAAAATTGGAAGCTCACAATTGTCTAATCTGTCGCTGCACGCTGTAGCATTACAAATTCCCTTTACTGGAACTAAGATTTCCGAATCTGTTCCAGCAAAAATGCGCCTGTTTACAAAGCTATCTCCATGAAAACATGGGTTGCCAAAGTTAGTGGGAAAGAACTGGAGAGTCCCAACAGAGCCCTGACCCCCCAAACACCTTTGGGATGAACTAGAAAAGGGGTTATGTGGACTATGAGCCAGGCCTTGAGACTATGCACTAGTCCTTCTCATCCACCTTCACTGACTGATCAAATTAATACTCTTGTAGTTACATTTTCTTTTTAATTGGAGACCATTTAAGGTCCATAAAGTTACTGAGCAATTCTGAACTTTGAGAATGGATTTTGACTGTAATTAATATAAACAGTCTACTACAATAGCTCAGGACCACAGGTTGCGTGGCTAGTTCTGGCTAGTTCTGCTAGTTAAGTGCCTATAATTGAATACCTCGACAATGATGGAACTGTAATGAATTAACATTGGATGCCACCCAGATGAGGACGGGTTCCTTTCTGAATCTGGTTCCTCTCAAAGTTTCTTCCTAATGCCATCTCATGAAGTTTTCCTTGCCACGGTGTCCACTGGCTCGCTCATTAGGGACAAATTCACAATAATAAAAAACAATTTATAAAATCAAAAATAAATTGAATTTCATTAAATAGGTATAAGCCCCTTATATAGGTGTTTTTAGTCATGTTTTGGTACATTTTAAACACAAACCATGCACAGCTTTATTGATTCTCCAAACTTTTAATGGATCACCCACTAAACTCAATAGATCTCAATGAAGTAAACTTTTTTTTTGTATTAATTACAGAAAGGCTCTAACTGCTACAAGATCAGCAGACATCTAAACCCTGACAGAAGACATTAGAATTAATTCCATATTCCTATTGAACACTATTGTACCACTGCTGTTGATGGACCATGACAAAAGTGAGCTCTCAAACTATAGCTCAACACTGAACTGCATGTTTATCAGAATTTACTGAGTCAGTACTTCATAATTGAGTATTTCAAATTGTAATAACATAAGATAGGTTTATATTAGAGGTTTAGACCTTGTTACTGGCAGGGTTCAGACCTTCTTACTGTACTGAAGGTGTGCTAGTTAAGTAGAATGACCAAGCTTCAGATCCTTTCTCCTGTATTGTATTACTTAAAAGTTTTTTTTTTACAGTTAACTACAATACTCCTCTAGACAAACATTGAAGATGATGTTCAGGAATCCCCAAGCCCTAGTTTGTTGTAATTTGCAACAGCTAGACTTCTTTACCAAAATCAGGTAGTTTGAACATATCACAAATATTGCTCCCACAGAAATTTTACATTGATTATAAAATGTGACTAATGAATTATAAAGCACTGAAAGATCCTGCCCCAGAGTGCCTGGGCAATTGGTACCTAGAATTATAATGACAACAGCAGGAGGGAGAGTCTTTTCTTACAAAGCCTACAGCAATGCCCTAGCTATCTAATTAGGGTTCATGACTTAGACACAGTGTCAGTCTTTTTATCCAACTTGAAAATGTATTTGCAGAGTCAGGCATTTTGTCTAATTGCTTATCTCTTAAAGGTGCAGATCTGTTGGTTCATGGGCACAAGTGTTGGTAAACTGGGATTATTTAAGCTTGATGATTTAAGAACTGCTGGCGTAATCATAAAGACGGTCCTGTGCTCATTCCGAGATTCCTATTCCCAATATGCCCATACTGAACATCAACACACTTAGTACAGCTTGCCTTTACTAACGTGCTGTATTATACTGCTTGGAGAAAAAAGAAATAGATTCTGTTTTACTTCCTTCCTACATCGCAGGAAGTTTGTCCTTTTTACTGTCACCTCTGACATTAAGATCTATATCCGGATTTCTGTACAGCTGCTTAGTGACAATGTCTATTGTTAAAACAAATTTGGATTTAATAGAACTGAATAACAAGTTTGACCATCAAATCCTTCCAAAAGCTATATTTTTTCTAGTTTATTCTATTATTATTATAGGTGTGCTCCAGCACAGATGCAAGACAAGATAAGCGCAGGAGGCTCAGCCAACACTCTTGCCACTTTCTGTCCTCCTTCACATGTCACTATTACCCATTTTGTTTAAAAGTGGGTGGCCCATTTGGACTTTTCATACCACCTCCCCTTCCATAAATAACTTTCTGAACTTTCAGAATCCTTCTGTCTCTCAAAACCAGACCCTGGCTCAGTACACACTTCTTTCCACATTGTGCATTTTATTATCCCTACTGCTTTCGGCCAAAAAGAACAGACTGTCCTAAGCACACTCAGACAACTGAACCCAAATGGAAGGCCCCCAAGTAACACCTGAGGCACCCAAGTGCTTTTCTGCTTGTGTGTTGGCGTTGTATTGAACTCAGGAAGGGAATTTCCACTTGAGTCAGAGAAATCAGAAGTGGGGAAAAAAACGGCCAACACTTTTGCCCTTAGTGTAACATGGCGGTTTGGCGAAACCATAAAATGCTATGACTAGCATTTAACGCTTCTTCCAAACCACATGTAGACCATATGTGGAAAATGAAGGAACTGGCACTACCAAGGGACATGTTTTTTCATCAGTTATTAAGATGAGTTTCTTAAACATTATTTTTCACTGAGGCTAATGCAGAGTTCACCAGCATTTTACATGAAAGTCAAACCTAGAAAACAGAAGCAAGTACGCAAAAAATGTATTTAAACACCTGTCCATCACACCTATATGGGGTTCTTTCCCAAACTACTGCCACAAACTTGTAAACACACAATCATTGCAAATGTCTATGTTCTGAATATTTCAGTTCTAGCATTACAATTCCCCTGTGCACAGTACAGGCTCCAATAAAACGCACAGCCCTGACCGTCACCCCACTGAACACCTTTGGAATAAATTGCAGACCTTCTCACCGAATATGGATAGAAGGCCACAAATCTCCGCAGTCACGCTTCAATATCTACTTCAAGCCTGAAAAGTAAAAAGAAAAGCGACTGTATAATAACAAATGGCCATAGATCAGAAATTGGATCTTTACCAAGCACATGGCTGGGCTGATTTCATGCCATTGTTTGTGCTCTGACATACACTGTTAAATGTGGGACCTTATATAGACATGTGTGTCCCTTTCCATATCATGTCCAATCAACTGAATTTAACACAGGTGGACTGGAAGTTGTAGAAACATCTCGAAGATGATCAAATCAAATCAAATTATATTTGTCACATACACATACGTACATTACATGCAGTGAAATGCTTTTTACGATGGTCCTTCATGAGGAATAGGATGGGGAGAAAAATAGACCAAGGAAAAAATAAGGCAGATAAACAAAGAGTATAAACTATATAAAATATAAAATATTTAAAGATTTTTATAAATTTGCGAAGATTTTAAACAAATTTCTTTCACATCATTATGGGGTATTGTTTGTAGAATGTTCAGGAAAATAATGAATTGAATCCATTTTGAAATAAGGCTGTAACATAAAATGTGGAAAATGTGAAGTGCTGTTAATACTTTTTAGATGCACTGTATGTTTCGTTCATTTCCTACAGTCTGTTGCATTCAGGATCTCTTTCTTACTGCAAACAAATGGCTCAGGAATTCGACTCTAAAAGTTCGACTCTTTGGGTTTGACATGTCTGGATGTGAGAAACATTTCTGAGCAAATCAGATATCAGAACTATATATGGATATCAGACGCTGATCTACATGGACGAAAGCATGACTTTCAAATAATAGGCATGACAACACAACGATCAGCAGTAAAGACGGAACAAATTTCTGCATTTCTGCTGACCCTCCTCATAAACAAAAGCAAAGTGCCTCGCCAATGCTTTGCATATCTCCTGCAGATATCATCATATCACGAAGAAAAACCTCACCATGTCTAAAACATTTAAGTGATTAACTCATCCCATACTTCATCACTTCATCACTCTCATGACTGCACCACTTCCCTCTTAATTTCATTATCGTTCCTAATTCATTCAGCTGCTATTAGAGAATAATATGCTTTGATGAATAACAGAATAACAAATCGCATATTTACGGTTGACATACTGCAAATGATGCAAGGCGCAAGAAATTGTGGTTGGCGAAAAAATCTGATCCGAAATGCAGCCCAGGGCTAAAGCATGACATCCTGAAACAGACAAGGCCTTCCATTAAAGTGATGTCATGTGCTCAGATTTTATGCTTTTCTTTCTCTCCTTTGGCTAAACTGTTATCATTGCTTAAGATATTATCATCATATTTCATGCTCGATATAGTACAGATTCTATTTTGTACACCTTTAATGAAACTGCCGCAAAAGTAAGGAGTAAAATGGAATATATGCTCCCATAAGGACCTTTCTTTTCTGGTTTCTGATTGTTTAAAAGGGACTATGATGTGGCCACCTTGCCATAAGGTGTTTTTGAACACCCCAATCATCCGAAAATCTCCAACCCAGATAAAGCATATCTTTATGGAGCTGGCTTTGAGCACAGAAGCATTGTAATGCTGGAACAAGTTTGGGTCTCCTAGTACAAGTAAAGGAAAATTTCATGCCACCGCATCCAAAGACACAATTGCGTACCTCCAGCGTTGTGCTAACAGAACCACATACGACTAGGAAATGCAGATGTCCCAATATTTTTGCCCATACAGTGTAGAGAGCTCAAACAAGCTCAGTTAAACAGACCATATCAGTGTTTGATAACTAAGTAGAGAAATACAGGTCTCAGCAGTGTAACTCAAGACTGTCGGTGAAGGGAAACGCTCCATGGAAAAAGAAATTCCCTCTGCGTAGTTTCCATTCAGAGCTCTACACACTGCTTCATTCTCCAAGCAGAAAAAAACAAGCTTATTTAAAAGTCAATAGGCAGCGTCTGTGTGTTCCTCTCTCTCTCTCTCTCTCTCTCTCTCTCTCTCCCTATTTCTTACTGACTTGTTTTGCATGAACGCAGGTAGACGAAAAGCCTCATTAATGTCTATTTAATGTGTTGGTCCATCCTGTGTGTCTGAACATCAACAAGGCATCATGGCATTTGGTAGTAAGCACAGGCATGAGCATTCACTAGTGGAGCAGAGCTGCAGCCTGGAATCAATCAGTCTAATCATGTTTATTACAGTGAACATAACAAATGACATTATCTTTTTATGTGGATAGAGTTATATTGCTATAGTGATAGCACACACACACACACACACACACACACACACACACACACAAAACAGTGTGCCCCCGTATTATTACAGATATTCTATATATTCAGTATGTGTACACCCCTCACATTTTAGCAACCATTTTAGTATATCTTCTCAAGAAGCAATACTACAGAAATAAAACTTTTAATATTATTATAAAGTATTTTAGAGTAGTCATTGTGCAGCTTGTATAGCAGTGCAGTTTTACTGTCCTCTAAAAAGAACTCAACATACAGCCATTATTGTAAAAATAGCTGGCAACAGCTGGTTTCACTAATAATAAACATACATTTACATACAGCATTTATATTTTTACATGGCCATGTTGATTAGAGTATTAAAAACTTGAAAAGTTTTAAATTAAGGTACATTTAGAACAGATACAAATGTGTGATTAAGTTGAAATTAATCACAAGTCAACTCATGACAATCATGTGGACCATAAGTTTCAGTTTTAGTTTAACTATGTGTCACTGTGGCTACTTGATTCGTACCAGAAACATGATTCAAAAAACACACACACACTTATACACATCTACAATACACATCTATAAATACGCATCCAAATTGGGTCTAACAAATGTAAAGTTGCCAGTTTGCCGTTGTTTAAAACTTCTCACCGGTCTCGATTTTAGGCGTATAATCTAAATTAAATCTAAAACAAATTCACAATAACACAAGACGACACATTGTACATGCAAATGGTCTACACTTCTATGGTTCTAACCAGGGAGTTATGGAGTAGAACATATCCATACATACTTGGCTATTTGCATGCAAGGTAAAAAATGTTAATCCTTTTTGTAATGGGCAACTTTTTTGTGCATATTCGTCAATGTTTTGCGATTTTCCAGATGTCGTTAGGATGAGAATTATGTCTCCAACTTGGCAACCTGATTCATAAGTTTAGCTGCCCTGCCCTCACTGAAAACATACATACTGAACCTCCTGAGGTATTCTGGATGACTGTATATGTTGATTCCTAAATGCCTATTATATAGTTACACAAAACGTTGTGGTAGCCTAATGCAAGTGTCAACTATTATAACCACTCAAGGCTATGTTGGGATTAATGACATCCTGCCCCACCACAATCTCTGGTCATAAGTCACTGCTGATTTTTTTGGAATTGCCTATTTGTTTTTTCCTGCACAGAGTCGTTCTGTAAACATCTACATTGTGTAAAATATTGAAAACCCATCATATTGTTACAGCCGGAATGGAGGGTTTCATTTCTATGTGTTATCTCAGTATGTGTGTTTGTGTGCACAGTCAAGTACAGATTGTCCTCCAGAAGGAGAAAGCGAGTAGCTTAGGCTCTCCATCCACCCACCACCTTCTCCACCTCCACAGCACTACTGCTACAACTTACATAACAATATCGAACTGGCCTTCAGCCACTTGCTTCCTTTGTGTTCCTCGATTCCGGGAGAGAAAATATTCACCTTCATATGATAACCATGTTTCACTTTATGTCAAGATGAATACTGTCACTTGTACAAAAATTCCTCATAGTGTATTGCTAAAATACTATCACTCAACCTGTGTTCCTTTCGAATGAAGTTCACTGTATTTAGGACTGCATCTTTTTCATAAATACTTATACAGTGTTGACTTTTTTCAATATCCTAGAAGCTGATCAAGCTGATTACACTTCATGCTAAATTCCATTGTAATCATATAGTCTTTTAACATGAAACTTTCTGAGGAAGATATTTAAATTTCTGATGGTTCACTGTGCCTTTACTGTGTTTATCTAATGGACATAGCGGCCCCATTGTAGCCAGTTGACGCTCTGTAAACCATATATCCCAGTTGCCTAGCAACCGTGCTCTAGTTTAATATACCATTAGCTGAGTAAACCAGTAAACGAATGGCAAGTATAACAGTATGCTCCCGGTAACGATGAAGCCAAATCCAGCATCCAGTATCATTGATCTAAATGTGTGTACATATACAGCATATTTGTGGTGTGTGAGCGAGATGTGGTTTGAAAACACCTAAGGATGAAACCCTGCGTGCTTATGCAGTGTATGTCTCTATTGTAAAGTCTAGTTTATATAGGACAGGCACCTGATTAAGGTCATATACAGGAAAGCAGAACACCCACCCACCCATACCACTCCACCTTCCTCACACATTTGCAGAGCATCATCACTCTCGTGAAGTAAAATCCATCCCTCAGATTTATTTCCCTGTAAATCATCAGGACCCTGCCTGCAGGGATGAAGGTGTGCAATGGAGGAAGTTAATTAGCACAATCTTCTCTTCTCCTTCGTCGTTTCGAGGTCTTTCTCCGATCAATCTTTCGCCATAAACCGGGCATGGCTTCATCCACGAGTCACACTGACCAATCTAATGTCCATCAGGTATTATAAAACTGATTACTAATAAACACTGCAGCAAATAGAGCATAAACAAGCCAGATGTTCCTGTTGCTAGTGCTGTTTTAATAAGACACTAGAGGGACAGGTGTTCTCTATATGATCCACTTCCTATACGACCTTCTTTTACTCTCTATACTCTAGCTGTAAATCTTAATCAATCTAGCTCTCTTTCCTCAATCTAAATAGTCTCTCCTTTCTGTCCTATAGTAAACTATTTACTTCATATATCACCTCTCAAGTATTTTTTGTAGGTAAGATCTACTGTACATTCTCCGCTCAATGCATCCACTTTCTTCCTCTACTTACCCTCAGTTCGCCAATATATATCTCACTACTTCCTCATAAAATTCCTTTACTTCCCAAAAACATCATTACTGTTCACATGATTTCCTACTAGGGATAAAACTAGTCCACGATTAACCCGAGTTATTTAAATACAAAAACAATCATCTTTTTATACTTTGTTTAGTCCATTTAACTACACACAGAGCACCGTGTTTCCCTACGGACCATTATTACTGACGCTCCATTCGCTAAACTATGGAACCCTCTGGGACAGGTAACACTGAGGACGCTGAAGAATGATAAATGGAGGAACGATTCAGGCCAAAGAAAACAACAAAAGGTTTCCAAAGTTTGGGATCATTTCAAACAAAAAATTTTTAAAAACACAGTACAGTGTGTTTATTGTTTATCAGAGTAATTTAAAAAAGATTTTTATATTTTTATTTATGATTTTTTTTTTATATGTTTGTATTTGCATTATGAAGTAATATGGTAATTGAATGCACTAAATGGGTTTAGTTTTCACAGATTGCAATTTCAGCAGTAAAAATAAGAGGGAAAATTACTTGTTTTTTATTATTGCTCTTTAACAAAGAAAGCGTACTTCTTATCCGATTACTCGATTAATCTATGAAATAATCGATAGAATACTCGATTACTAAAAGAATCGATAGCTGCAGCCCTATTTCCTACATACACCCTAAACCTACTTCCTAATACACTTCCACTTCTTTTACTCTTTTGTATTCATTATGCTCTTTAGATTCCTGCTTATGTTATTTTCTTTCAATTACTTACCTATATTTCCCTTAATAGAATAGCCTTTATTTGGCACAAATACATTACAGCACTGTGAAATTCTTTCTTCACATATCCCGGCTTGCTCAGAAGCTGGGGGTAGATCGCAGGGTCAGCCGTGATACAGCGCCCCTGGAGCACAGAGGGTTAGGGACTTGCTCTAGGGCCCAAAAGTGGCAGTTTGGCGATACCAGGACTTAAACCCCCAATCTTCCAATCAGTAACCCAGCACCTTAACCACTGAGCTCCACTGAGCTTAACCACTCCCCAGCACTATATTACTCGATGCATAGCCAACGATACATTACAGATACATATGAAGCAGCTACCGATGCGATGCGATTCAGTGCGATCCGATTTCGATCTGATTCAATGAAAAATTTGATGCTCTGCATTTTAATATGGTACAGATAGTTCACTTTTATTCCTGTCCAGAGTTGCAGTAATTTTTTACCAAGATCTTGCATTGATAATGGGAGAGTCGGACAGCTGAGCAAAGTCTTCTCCAGCACATCCCAAAGATTCTCAAGACCTCAAAAGTCTAAACTCTGTGGTGGCCAATCCATGTGTGACAATGATGTCTCATGCTCCCTGAACAACTCTTTCACAATTTGAGAATGATGAATCCTGGCATTGCCATTGTGGAATATGCCCGGGCCATCAGGGAAGAAAAAATCCATTGATGGAACAACTTGGTCATTCAGTATATTCAGGTAGGTAGCTGACCTCATTCATTGGGCGCATAACGTTGCATCAGCTCATCCGCCTCTCGTCTTACACCGATGCGGCCATTACTCTGAAACAGGGTAAATCTGGATTCATCAGACCACATGACCTTTTCATTTCCGATTAGCCTGAACGATAAGTGGTTTTCTTAAGGCTACACAGCTGTTTAATCCCAATCTCTTGAATTCCCTGCGTATTGTACGTGTCCAAATGCTCTTACTTTCACTAATAAACAAAGCTGTGAGTTCTACTGTTGTTTTTTCACGATCTGATTTCACCAAACATTTAAGTCATCGGTGATCACGATCATAGAAAAAAAAAATCTTCCTCAAAGATGATGGTTCCCCACTATCCTTCCAGTTTTTAATGTGATCAGATTTTAGTGGTTTCAGCAATCTGCTTAGATAATTTCTTTGCTTGATGCATGCCAATAATGTGACCTTTTGAAACAGATCTTTTCCACGACCACAGGATGTGACTTCCGACATGGTTGTTTAAGAAATGAGAAGCTACTCACTGCATCAGTTAGGGTAAATAACTTGTTGCCAGGTGAAACATTATCATCCATGCAGTAGTTATCCAATGGAAGGCTTTTACCTATTTGCTTAGTTAAATCCAGGTGGTGACTTTATTATTGGACAGGTGACTTGTATCCGACGCATACTTTTTTAACTCGATGCATCACATTGTTAACTTTTATGTCAATGCGCCGGTGCAAAAAGAGTCCAAAGAGAGTCCACCATAAATCTCAATAAGATTGTCTATTGCTGATTATAGCTTCTCCCTTTGGTCCATGTACCATACTCTCTCTTTTCTGTCTTCTATTAAACTATTTATTTGATATATCTACTTTCGATACACTTTTTCTACTTCCTAGCTACATTATTTACTCCATACTCCCTCTTTTCCTTCCTCTGTTACTGTATATACCTCACTACATCCTTCTGTTTTCTCCCAATTATTTCTTTATTTAATGTACTTTACTCCATAACTGTTCAGTAATCTTATTCTCTATCCTTCTATCCCAGCGCTTCCTTCCTTCCTTCCTTCCTTCACTTTACCTTCACATTCCTGCTTTTACTTCCACAACAAGAAGCCATTTTGTTTTTCTATCAGCAAAATAAATGGAAGTTCAGGGAGAAAGGAAGCAGGGAGAATGTGAGCCAAGAGTTACATAACACTCCGTTCACAACCCTTCCTTTCACTTTTATTTTTGTAGGTGTGTCATTTAATTCACTTACCCTTATTTTTTTTTTCCCCCAACAACTATTTTTAATAGGAGCGCTATTCCAGGGCCAAGATAAGCCAGCCCCAAGCCTGTCTGCTTCTCCTGCTGTTATCACACACCACTCACATCTCCCGACGCTGGAAAAACATCCGGCTAGCATCTCTGATGCAGAAAAATTGATCTAATGTCTTTCAGTAATGTCTCTACCCTGTGTCTTTCGCTCAGCCTCTCTATCACATCCCTTTCTCCGGGCCATCTGCGCTGTAATTCAATCATCACATGCGGCACTGAGAGGACGGAAGCCCTGGATTGGGTACAGGGATCTGTGCCAGTGTCGAAATATTTCTTCAGAATATTGCCTGGAAAAAATGCGAGTAAAAGCTGGAGCATTTTTTTTTACTCGTCCCAGTTGTGTGCTTGTGTAAATGCCCAGTAATGTCCTCCTGTCTGACCTTATGAATTAGCAATGGCTTGTGGCTCTAGGTAACGCTTTACATTTTATACAAGGTGATATCCAAACGTTTAGAAATTAGCTGCAATTCACAATGGATCTTTGCAATTGTGTCAAAACGACGCTCTCTGAGCTGGATCTTAATCTTCGCAAAGAGGGCAAGGAATCTGGTGAGTAGGGTGGGTGCAGATGTGAGATCATGTTGTTTCCGCTGAGAAACTCAAGTGTGATGAGAGCTTGATGACACGTGGACACGTGGTCAGAATTGCAGGCGTGGTAATGCACGAGGTCAGAATAGCGCCAGTTGCACAGCTCCCGGTGTACACAGGACGATGTCTTTTGGCCCACCGACTAATGAAGGTCGGTGCTCCCTGTGACTGTGCGCCATCTGTTGGTGTGTTACAAAATTAGTCTTGAAACTTTTTGATATCACCAGTGCACCTGTACATATCATATACAGGTATATAATTTTCATACAATTTCCGTTGCTATAGAAACCCAGAGGAAGTGTCTGTGTGTATATGTGTGTGTGAGATATTTTTATGGACTTTATCCTCATTGCAGATGATGTATCATAACCTAGTTGTGACAAACAGGTGGTGTTTGTGTGTTTCTGTTAGTTTCTGTATTACATACCCGGTTATATCGGGCAAACATGAATCATCCAGGGTGCCTGCTTGCCATCTTTGTGTTTATTTATTACTGTGTTTTTAACTAGCACGCAAACACGACATAATGTTTTTTGGCAGAGCGAAGCAGCTAACCAAACACAGCAGAGATTCGCTGTCTTAGTCTGATCAGTGCGTACACTAATAGGTAACTAATATAAGGCTGTTTACACTCATACATGCACACTATTACATCACAATGTTTTTTTTTTTCATGAATTCGCCATCATAGCAATCACTAAAATGTCTACCAATTCACTTTCAGCAGTCATAATGTGACATATAAAGCAAAACCTACAACAAAAAGCGGGCAATCAATTCAATTTCCTATTTTCATCTCATATACCTACATATACATGTACACCAAGTAGGGTTATAGTTGAAGCCACAGTCAACCTGTATATAATGAACATGTATATATATTTTTTTTTTTTTCTTCCCAAGAACGAAACTCTTTAGCAACTACGCATTAGCATCACAAAGAGTTTTCCTTCATTTCCATGTACAGCTCATACACTGTACGTACTGAACAAAAATGTTTTTAGACACCTGAGCATAAGATAAGTATGTGATTTTTAAACATCCCGTTCCACACTGAATCCCCATTTGCTCTTATAATAACTTCCACTTTTCTGGGAAGATGTTGTGGAAATTTGCGCTCGTTCATTAGTTAATTAAGGTACTGATGTAGGTTAGAGCTCAAGAGATCTTCAACCAACCAAACCCATGTAAAGCATAGTTTCATGGAGCTGGCATTGCCATGCGGGAACAGGTTTGGGCCTCCCATTTCATGTTGAAGTAAAATGTCATGCTACTGCATCCAAAGACATCCTATACAGTTGGTCAACTCCTGCTTCGTGCTATCATTTTGAAAAAGAAGCACATGCCTGGAAAAGTGATGTTTCCCAATAGATCTTGTCCATATAACGTATTTTAAATTGTGAGCGAATATAACGTCTTCAGCGATTATGATGTTTTATCCAAAAAGATCATTTGTATATTGATACTAAACAAATTTTCTCAGTTGGGAAGGAAACACTCAGACATGTAAACCAGACTTGGTACATAGTGAACATGGTACAAACAAAGGTTTTTGACTAAATATATAGCAGAGAAACAAATTTATTCAGCTTTCTCTGGAACTGAAGTGATGACTTATTTTCTGAGAAGGACACATAGGCCACACCTTCTCATTGTTTCTGACAGGGACTGAGGACTGTGTCTTCTTTACAGATCATGACTGGCATTGAAGCCTCTTTGTAGGAACTAGCAGTAGCACAAACACTGAGAACTGACAGAACTAATGGACACACCTTTTTCTCCACTGAGGCCTGGTTTATACTTATACTTTTTACAATCTAGTAAAGCAAATGGTGGACTGGACTGGCCAATGACAGGGTAGTTTACACCTGAAGGTAGCCGATGGCAGCAATATCTTGAAATATGTCTTGCATTGATGTGGATTTTTACATACTGAATTTTTTTTTTACATATGGGCCGGACTGGGTGGGAAGGAATAAAAATAGCAGGACAGTGAGAGCAGAAAGAGATAGCATTACCAACAGTGAAAATGATAGCATTTACCTCTTCTTAATGGTTGGACTTTTTTTTTTTCAGGAAAAGTGAGCCTTATAGTTTTTGTAATAGCTGAGAATTCTGTGTCCTGGTTTTTGCGAGAATAAAGCACAAATGTACAACAAATAAATGCGGTAGTTACGTGTGTCATAATGCTGTGACACCACCTAGTCGAAGTCAGCATAGCCCTCATGAGCTGCTTTTATTCGTATTTCCTTTCTCGCCTCGAAGGAGATTTCACCTTCAAGGAATATGTACAGTCACTCAATACAAATCACTCACCAAGTCTTTAAAAAACACCGTCCTGTTCTGTGATGATTTACACACGCACATGCGATAATCCGTCAGTCAGTCATTACTACTGAGCCGAATGAGGTAAGTCATTCAAAGCTCAGGGCTAAGAGCAGACTATTACCATCAGCTGCAGATCATATCACCCAGTTAATTCAGCTGGAGTCTTGGTTGTGCATTAGCATTTTTCAATACGATTTTTACAACAAGAAAAACTGCAAGATCACAACCGATGTGATTGTTTAAGTTCCTGATTTTTTTGGCAGCTCAAAGCAATCTGGCCATTTTTCTCTAATTTAAACTCATTGTTTTCACTGTTACAGAAATGCCACACTCTCTTGTCAAATTTCAACGTTTTTTGTTTTTCCCACCATTCCGTGTAAACGCTACACTTTTTATGTATTGCATGGCTACTACATAAGAGGCTGATTGAGTATTTACATTTACATTTGTCCAGAGCGTGTCCAGAGCGACGTACAAAAGTGCTTTGAGTCTCTATCAATGAAAAAATCTACACTGGTATGCTAGATTATAAACTTAAAGATAAGATAAATCAACCTACAACTCTGTTTTTTTTAATAAAGCAATCTTGGAAAGTGTTAGTTTAAGTGTCGCAGTAAGTGTACAGGTAACACAAGTTACTATGGAGGGTTAAACTCAAGAACCATGAAGAAGGATTAAGACAGTAATTCATATAAACAGTCTGCTACAATGGTTCAGGGCTACAATCACTATGAACTGTTTTACAATCTCCATCAGTGAACAGTTGATAACCTCAACAATCATGGAACTATATCAAATGAACATTGGGTGTTACCCAGATGAAAATGGGTTCCTCTCAAAGTTTCTACATCCTACAATCTCAGGGAGACTTTCTCTCACCACCGTCACTTATAGGGAGAAAATGTTGCCATGTTGGTTGAAATAAAAGGTATGTTAGTATGAAGATATGGCACAGGGTTGCAGTATCAAGCTGTACTGCTGTTGCTGTAACATGGTAACAAAATAATTTTACATTCACATGCGCAATTTAGGGGATCACAGGCAGAAGAATATTGTGATATCATGTTATTGTGGAATGCTGTGAAATCATGTTATATAGTGTGCAGTGTCATGTGATGTCATGTTATATAGACAGTGTGCAATGTCATGTTATATCATGTTAGAAAGTATGGAATGTATGGCTGCAGCTATCGATTAGTTTTCTACAAACTATTCCATCAATCATTTCGAGTAATCTGGAAAAAATTTGTAGTTTCTCTTAATTAAAGAAAATAAGACGGGTCTCTTAAAATGAACAAGTAATTTGTTAACATTTTTATCGCTGAAATTGCAATCTGTGAAAAATGAACCCATTCAATGCATTTAATTGCCATATTACATCAATATGCAAATACAAATATATAAATAAAAATTAATCCTAAGTAAAAACATAAAAATCAATTACAAATTACTTTTAGAAAAACTAAACATACTGTCTGGTGTTTTCTTTATGTTTTAGTTTGAAATGATCCCAAACTTTCTTCCGTTTTTTTTTTTGGCCTGAATCCCCCCACCCTTTGCCGTTTTCTCCCCGTTCCTCCATTTTTTATCCTGCGACATCTGTATTTACCTGTCTAGCACGCTCCAGAGTTTAGCAATGGTGCATCAGTAATAATGGTCTGTGTGTAATTAAATTAACTAAACAAAGCATCGAGCATTTATGCATTTTTGTATTCAAATTATTCAAGTTACTTAAGGAATCGTTTCAGCCCTAGTGGAAAGTCATGTGATATCATGGTAGATAGTGTGCAATGCCATGTGATATCATAGTAGATAGTGTGCCATGTCATGATGTAATGTTAGCTACAGGGGAATGCTATGATGTCATGTTAGATACAGAGGAATGCTGTAATGTCATGTCAATTAGTGTGCATTATTGTGATGTCATGTTAGATACAGAGGGATGCTAAGACGTAATGTTAGTGTATAATGATGTGATGTCATGTAAACTACAAAGGAATACTGTTATTTATTGTTAGTTAGTGTGCATTATTGTGATGTCATGTCATTGTAGAATAATGCAATGTCATGTGAATTACAGTGTAATAATCAAGGTTAGAATAAATTCTAATTAATAATCGCATTCAAATTAAGAAAAACAGACCCTCCACCTATGTTTTTTTCTTTACATACATTATCTCTGAGTACAATTATTTGTCAACATGGCATTAGCTTCCACTGTTATGCTGATGACACTCAGCAAAGACAAATGAGAGACGACGTTCAGAGCTGCGTAAAGGACATTAGACACTGGATGCCTATTAAATTCCCTCCACTTAATTCTGAGAAAGACAATAGTACTTGCACTGAAACCACATGCAGTTAGAAGCGAGCTTTCTGATTACATAATATTTTCTAGATGGCCTTTCTGCTTCATAATGTGCAGCAATCATAGACCCTGGTGTGATTAGAGGCTGTTGTTTAAAGCTCATGTATTAGCCTGCTTTCTCCTCAAAAATATTGATAAGATCTCTACACGATGCTGAAAACTAATTTATGCTTTAGTTACCTCTAGCTTTGGTTATTGTAATGCTTTACGATCTGAATATTACAGTAGATACAAAAGCATGCTCATCCACAATGCAGCAAATCTTTATTAGAACTGAAAGATATGAGCACATCACCCCTGTCTTACTCATAAAGCATGCTAATCAAATTTCTACTGATTATAAAATATGACTATTACGTTATAAAGAATTCAATGGTCTCACGCCGCAGTGCCTGAGTGAACATTTGCTCTTTTATGAGCTGCCACATCTACTTCAATCACAGAGAGCAGGCCATTTGTTGGTACCTTGAATAATGGTGACTACAGCAGGGGGCAGAGATTTCTCAAATAAAATGCTACAGTTATAAAGCCTTCAAACCAGACAGTCTTAGTGGATTGAACACATATTGGAAGCAAATTGGTTTAGTGTGGTCTTTTTTGATTAGGTACAGATGCAGATCAAGTAGGTTCACAGTCAGAGTGTTATGGTGAGCTGGGATGTTTGGATGCTGTCACCCCAGCCCCTCCTCTCGACTCTACATCAGGTTTGTTGATGGCGGAGTGGCTGGAGCTTAATGTCCCAAGGCACGTTCATGTCTGTTTTACCTTCTGGGTATGTTATGCGGTCATAGCTTCTTTTTCTGGAATCTCTCTCTCAGTCTTTCCTTCTCTCTCACTTTTTTGATATAGGATTAGTGTGGATGGTACCACTTAGAAACCATGAATATAGCTACGGCCTGTATTTGCAATGTTTTGTAAATGTAATAGTGTAAATGTTTTTCATTTAAGTCTCCATCAGTAAACAGTTGTCCACTTAAACCAAACAGAATTAGAATGATTTTTTCAGTGACACGATAGGAAAGAATTTATAAATGTAAAAATGCATATTCTTTATATAATTTCAGGTTCATTTGCTCATTACTGTGTAGCAGTGTGACCTGTGACCTGTGAAAAAACCTAAGAGCCACCGAGCAAAATGATGCTATTATTCGTTTTATTCGGGAAAAAATAGACCCTAAACCTGTTCACAGTGACCTGTTTGTTACGGTGTAGCTCTGTGATGTCCTGTTTGTTATAGTGTATCTCTGTGATGTACTGTTTGTTACAGTGTAAATCTGTGATGACCTGTTATTTACAGTGTAGCTCTGTGATGTCCTGTTTGTTACAGTGTATCTCTGTGATGACCTGTTAGTTACAGTGTAGCTCTGTGATGTCCTGTTTGTTACGGTGTAGCTCTGTAATTGCCTGTTAGTTACAGTATAGTGCAGTGATGTCTTTTAGTAACAATGTAGCTTTGTGATGTCCTGTTATTACACTGTAGCTCTGTGATGTCCTTTTAGTTACACTGTAGCTCTGTGATGTCCTGTTAGTTACAGTGTAGCTCTGTGATGTCCTGCTCATTCAGTGTGGCTCTGTGATGTCCTGTTCATTACAGTGCAGCTCTTAGATTCCTGTTAGTTACAGTGTAACACTGCGATGTCCTGTTAGTTTCAGTGTAGCTCTTTGATGTCCTGTTAGAGACAATGTACCTTTGTGATGTCCTATAGGCGGTAATGCCTGAAGTGCTCAAGCGGGCTGACACTATTAGTTACAGTATAACTCTTTAATGACCTGTTTGTTACAGTGTAACACTGTGATGTCTTGTTAGTGACAGTGTAACACTGTGATGTCCTGTTAATTACAATGTAATGCTGTGATGCCCTGTTAGTTACAATGTAACACTGTGATGGCATGAATTATAGTATCAGGTTGTAATGCAGTTTTAATTACAGTGTAACATTTTAAAGCAATACAAAGTAAAAAATGATGCTGCAACGTAGTGGGATTTATAGAATGAAGCAGTAATGCAGTGTCAATTACAGAGTCAAGCAGTAATGCAGTGTTCGTTACTTGTGTTAAGGTTAAATGCAGTGTTAAAGTAGAAAGCTGTGGTGTAGCATTGTAATGACAGTGTTAGATGTATGAGACTGTGAGGTAGTGTTAGTTTGATGTATGATACTGTGAGGAAGTGTTAGATGTATGAGACTGTGAGGTAGTGTTAGTTAGATGTATGAGACTGTGAGGTAGTGTTAGTTAGATGTTTGAGACTGTGAGGAAGTGTTAGTTAGATGTATGAGACTGTGAGGTAGTGTTAGTTAGATGTATGAGACTGTGAGGTAGTGTTAGTTAGATGTATGAGACTGTGAGGTAGTGTTAGTTAGATGTATGAGACTGTGAGGAAGTGTTAGATGTATGAGACTGTGAGGTAGTGTTAGTTAGATGTATGAGACTGTGAGGTAGTGTTATTTAGATGTATGAGACTGTGAGGTAGTGTTAGTTAGATGTATGAGACTGTGAGGTAGTGTTAGTTAGATGTATGAGACTGTGAGGAAGTGTTAGATGTATGAGACTGTGAGGTAGTGTTAGATGTATGAGACTGTGAGGTAGTGTTAGTTCGATGTATGAGACTGTGAGGTAGTGTTAGATGTATGAGACTGTGAGGTAGTGTTAGTTAGATGTATGAGACTGTGAGGTAGTGTTAGTTAGATGTATGAGACTGTGAGGTAGTGTTAGTTAGATGTATGAGACTGTGAGGTAGTGTTAGTTAGATGTATGAGACTGTGGGGTAGTGTTAGTTAGATGTATGAGACTGTGAGGTAGTGTTAGTTAGATGTATGAGACTGTGAGGTAGTGTTAGTTAGATGTATGAGACTGTGAGGTAGTGTTAGTTAGATGTATTAGGCTGTAATGTGGTGTTAGATAAATGAGATTACATGTATGAGGACGCTGATGTGTTGGTTACATGGATGAGGCTGTGCTGTACTGTTAAATATATGTGATTATGCGTGTGAGGATGCTGAAGTGTTGGTTACATGGATGAGGCTGTGCTGTACTGTTAGATATATGTGATTATGCGTGTGAGGATGCTGAAGTGTTGGTTACATGGATGAGGCTGTGCTGTACTGTTAGATATATGTGATTATGTGTGTGAGGATGCTGATGTGTTGGTTACATGGATGAGGCTGTGCTGTACTGTTAAATATATGTGATTATGCGTGTGAGGATGCTGAAGTGTTGGTTACATGGATGAGGCTGTGCTGTACTGTTAATATATATGTGATTATGTGTGTGAGGATGCTGATGTGTTGGTTACATGGATGAGGCTGTGCTGTACTGTTAAATATATGTGATTATGCGTGTGAGGATGCTGAAGTGTTGGTTACATGGATGAGGCTGTGCTGTACTGTTAGATATATGTGATTATGCGTGTGAGGATGCTGAAGTGTTGGTTACATGGATGAGGCTGTGCTGTACTGTTAGATATATGTGATTATGTGTGTGAGGATGCTGATGTGTTGGTTACATGGATGAGGCTGTGCTGTACTGTTAAATATATGTGATTATGCGTGTGAGGATGCTGAAGTGTTGGTTACATGGATGAGGCTGTGCTGTACTGTTAATATATATGTGATTATGTGTGTGAGGATGCTGATGTGTTGGTTACATGGATGAGGCTGTGCTGTACTGTTAAATATATGTGATTATGCGTGTGAGGATGCTGAAGTGTTGGTTACATGGATGAGGCTGTGCTGTACTGTTAGATATATGTGATTATGCGTGTAAGGATGCTGATGTGTTGGCTACACAGATGAAGCTGTGAGGCGGTGTTAGTTACTGTATATGTGATTATGTGTGTGAGGATGCTGATGTGTTTGGTTACTCGGATGAGACGGTGATGCAGTGTTGGGGAGACAGCTCTGTCAGCAGCTGATAATGATCTAATATTGATTCGGCTTGGGCAGGTGATGCAGGTGTGAACAGGTAAACACATGTAAATGATGCTCCTGATGTTCTAATGTCAAGCAACCGCATTCCGATCGTGAATTATAACGTTCCCTGTTTCCGGACCTAATATGTTTAGATGGTATCTGGTGAAATCTGTTTCTAAAATAATCGCGCGAGTGCACGCGATCTTAACGACAATCGATGCAGCACATCAATTACAGCACGAGCGCACACGTAGCTGATATATGTAAGAATGAATGGGGGGGGGTGTGGGGGGCACTTACTTGCTTTGCCGGGTTTGGGCCTCTGCAGGAGTTTCTGCACCGTGATTAAATCCTCGGTCTTCACGGCCTGGAGCAGTTCCTGATCCTTGCCCATGGTTTAGTTGTGTGTTTTTTTTACACACGGAGCATCCTCTGAGTGCGTGCGGGCGTGTGCGCGCGTGCGTGTGTGTGCTGTTTTCCTTGGCGCGGATCCTCCCAGTGCTAGAGCGATGCTTCCAGTCGCGCAATGATGAAGAATATCTGCTGGTGCTGGAGATGCACGATGGGTTTCTCGGGTTTTTTGCGATTTTGCGAAGCTGCAAGCGCCTCGATGGTGATCCGTGTGCAATCGACAGACTGCATCAGTCCAATAGCGAGAAAATCCGACGTGCACGGGCGCGTGCACACAATCCCGTTAACACGCAGACAAATTCAGAAGGTTTTTATTATTATTATTATTATTATTGCTAATAAAAATGCACACGCACTACACGAAGCAACACGAGATCAGAGCAGGATTCCAAACGCCTCCTGTGTGTGCTGCCATCGCTGCTACTCTCCGTGCTGTGTGTATGTGTGTGAGTGCGCGCGCGCGCGTGCGTGCGTGCGTGTGTGTGTGTGCGTTACGTCCCAGCTGTATTAAATCTGCGCTATTCGAACCGACCCAGTGACGTGATTCCGGGGCTGACCGCCGGTGAGCGTCGCCCTATAATGGAAGCTGCAGGAGTAAAAACAGGCCGGAAATTAAAGGGGAGGGAAAAAACCTGAGAGCCACCGAGCAAAATGATGAACAGTCACACCTATTATTCGTTTTATTCTGAAAAAAGTAGACCCTAAACACGCACCTGAAATGATTACCAACATTTCAACATCCAAAAAAAAGATCTAGTGACAAGTCCACATTTAATTGAAATGCAAAAACAAGGCTGTGTTCCAAACGCATGTATTCAACCCTATTGCCTATATGGAAATGTCAGCCATTTTATGGCTCTGTCCCAAACCCCTAAAAGCATTGATTTGGTTATGACATCATATCTGTATAGATATGTCCATATGTTCTCTGTGTGTGAGAAGGGGTATGCTTTACCCATGATGCACTTAACATTGTAGACACAAAAACTTGGACACACACCCAAACAAAAGCGTTTAACGCAGTGTTCACATCTACTCTGCAGAATAAAAGGTTCCTCGAATGTACTCTGGATGGTTGGGGGTACTTGTGTTTTTAATATTAGTTTATAAAAAAAGTGTTTAACACCCTTTCTGAAGAAAAAAGAAAACGCATATTGATGTAACATTAGCATGCGTTCATGTGGATGAACTACTCTTTAGTCACGAGGAGGCTTTTCTACCCGTTGCCACAATAACCTTCATCGGCGATTGGATCTATTAGGATTTTGTTCCCCAATTAACAAAATCTGGAACACCTGATTTTTCCGGCTATATGTGGTTCTTCCCCAAACTGTTCCAGCATGACAATGCGATCCCTGTGCACAAAGCCAGCTCCATGAACATATACTTTACATGGATTGAAGTGAAAGATCTATAAGATTATTATTTAGTTTGTTCCTAATTGTATTAGTTGTTTTTTGTTTTCTTTATTGTTTACATGGATGCTTTAAATAAAAATGGGGTTTCTGCCTCAACCCTATTGAACATCTTTTGGATAATTTGGAACACTGACCTTACTTACACCAGTAAATTAAACTAAATGAGCAGAAAAATCTCCACAAAATCTAGTGAAACTCCTTCCCAAGTTGCCAAAATACAGCTTAATTATAACAGTAAATAGAGACTAAATATGGAATGAATAGCAAACATATGAATCTTATGATCAGGTGTTCATAAACTTTTATCCATATAGTGTATACATGATACATGACATATTTATATATGTATATATGATGTTTCACACTAAGAAAGAGCAGTCTGTCATAATGTGTGTTTTACTGTCTTCACTCCGTATTTCCAAGAAGGGTTGCTAGACATGCTTACATCTAGTTCCCAACAATTATGGTCACTCAAGTTTCCAGAAGTCATCATCTCTCACTGAAAATAAATGGTCTTTGATCACTCTTTTTGCTGAAAGTCACTGTGACAGCTCGGGGAAGAGACTCGGCAAAGTGAAATTTAGCTCACAGTCTTACAGATAAGCAAATCACAGAGTATAAATTCCACAATCAGTTGGCGCAATCATGATGGATTTTAGCTGCAGAAGTCAACTTGGCTACTTGTGTAGCTTTTTAGATTACAGGATAGATTTGTTAATCACATGCTTCCTAATCAGGCAAAGATGAGAAATCTATAGATTAAAAAGATAAGTGTTCATTAGAATTAAACGTACGCTCAAGTCGGGTTTTTAAATCCGATCAAACTGTTTGATACATTAGGTATGGCTTCCATCACCACTGGTACCGAGTGTGAGGTGAACACAGAAGCATATAAAATGATTAAATATTTTGTCTGCTGCCCTTCACCCCCACGCTCATAGAGCAAATATTCAAAAAGCTTGAGCGTACAAAGAGCAATCCTGGCTGTCCTGTCCACCGCCTTTCCCTGAGCATGCAGAGGCATTGTGATTCTTGTTGCAATTTTTCTTTTATTTTCCAATCAGTGCAATAATAAGTAATAAAAATAAGTGCAGATGGTGCAACAGCTTACATATGTGAAATTACATTACGTTGAAACTGTTAGTCACACAAATCTGAGGTGATTTTAATGGAATTTAAAAGGTATGTGGTTTGCCTTTGCAGGATTGCCTTTATGGCAAAGCCAATTTTAGGTTTGTCATGAAATTGTTATTATTACAAGTCTAAAAGTTGGCTATTTTAGGGATAGCGCACGAAAGTGCAAAAACCACTGCAAAAGCTTTTTCTGCATTGTCCAAACACACATTTTCATGGAAATGCACTGTCCACTTCTTCAATCCACAGCAGTCCAGTACCAAAACCCCTCTTTCAAGCTACATTGCAAGTGTATTGTAAATAGTTAATAAAAGAAACATCACACTGCAGTCATTAAGAGCCCAAAGAAACCCTCACAAATCGTAGACTTTATTCGTCAGAGTTTTTAAAATTATGAATTAATGGAATGTTAGCAATAAGTATACCACAAAATACAAGCACAAAGAGAAAGTGGGATACAAAGATTAAAGACTGAGAACAAAAAAGCAAAAAAAGGAAAAAAGCCCAATTCCTCCACATTCAGTCCTGAAATTTAGTTGGGATGTATATAGTCAGAAACAGCATCATATCCTACACTTTAATTCATTTCTCAAAACTCGTTTAGAAGAAACACATTAATAATAGAGCACCAGTGGAGAGATTTGACTCTAGTGAGTTAATACACGTCTCCTATACTTTACAGAATTGCTCTATTTCTCCATTAGTAGCACAAGTTAAATATTCATGTGGTAATAATTCTTTGCCATTCCTTCATTTTGGATTTTTCTTCTTGCTGCCAGGAAGCTAAGTAGATTCTATAAGATGGGTTTATTTGGTGACAGTGCTGCTTTACTAGAAAGGTCTAGGATCAAAGATAATTTTTTTTACTCTAAAATATGGACAACTTGTGTGTGATATCTGTATCCCAGTATATGTGAAGCTTATAACAGGACCAAAGAGAAGTGAGTACTTAAGGTAAAGTGGTGAAAGAGCATTACTGAGAGCTGCTGGGTGAGATACAGTATTTGTCCACATCTGGCCTTTAATGTAAAAAAAAAACAAAAAAAAACCAATTGGCTGAAAAAGTCTTCAATCACATCCTGATGAATTTCTTAATCCATTGCAGGGCCAAAATGACAAAACGTGTGTCCCTGTCCAAATACTTATGAACTCGAATGTATATGTCCCTCCTGGACAAATACTTATATATCAAGTTATAATTATAATTACTGACTTATAATTACTCAATAGTGTTTCCTCTGGGAAGAAATAGAATCCCTGTGTGTGGAGTGTAATGTTCTACCTGTGCTTCAAGGGTTTTCTCTGGGTTCTTCAGGTTTTTTTCTTCTGGTGGAGCATAATTGCAATGTGGGCTTCTTGGAATTTCTAAGTTGTCTGTAGTGTTTGGCATCCCCAGCCTTGTGCCCTGATTTCCCCAGATAGGTGCCAATCTCCCCTCTGACCCAGTGTAGGGTAAGTGTTAGAAGTTAATTGAATTGTCTTGTGTTGACAAGTTTCTACTGAAATAAGAATTTGGGATTGTAATTGTTGCTCTGTAGGACACTGTCCCTCTGCCCTTGATCTAATATATAGCTTTTTAATAATTTGAGTGACTAGAGTGACCTCTAGCTCTAGAGAGAGAGAGGAATCATATTGTATTCACACGCCCCCCTGTGGTAGACTAGAATTGTTGCAGTTTTCAGACAGCTAGATGAAACATACTAGTATCACAAACCAGGTACCCCATAACTCCTGCTATCACAGATACGGTACTAAAGCAGGCAGTGTACCCAGAAGTCATTGCTGTATTTTAAATACGACACTGTTAATGAATATACAAAGTTTGTCTCTAATGACATGCCACACGCAATTTATTCCACTGTTTCTGTTCCAACAGAAACTTATTTATCTATCTGCCTGTCTGCCTATGTCAATACATTGTATTTATATTCATATTCATATTTCATTCATATTCATTTATTCATTATCAAATTACTCTTTCTTGGAAATGTCTTTCCAAAAGCAGAGATGCTTGTTTGCAAAAAGGATGCACAGACCCAACAGGACACAGTAAAAAAGGGGATCCTTAGAGTGCTGATGTATTCATCAGTGAATTTGTAGTGTAGTGCTGATGGAGGTTGGATGTAATCTATTGATAAGCCTCAAAAACAGGAAGACCAGAATAGAGTTTGCCCAAACCGTACAGTTCTGGAACAACATTGTATAAAATTATTAGACACAGATAGCCAGCGCCTGGTGATTTCTTCTTCTTCTTCTTCTTTTTCTTTTGGCTTCTCCCATTAGGGGTCGCCACAGTGGATCATCCGTCTCCACCCCCCCCCACCCCCCCGTCCTCAACATCTGCCTCTTTCAACCCAACTACCAGCATGTCTTCCCTCACCACATCCATAGACCTCCTCCTTGGTCTTCCTCTTTTCCTTCTTTCTGGTGGCTCCATCCTCAGCATTCTCCTACTGATGTACCCCATGTCCCTCCTCTGCACATGTCTCAATCTTGCCTCCCTCACCTTGTCTCTAAAACGTCCAACATGCGCTGTCCCTCTAATAAATCCATTTCTAATCCTGTCCATCATCGTCACTCCCAACGAAAACTTCATCTTCAGCTCTGCTACCTCCAGTTACGCTTCCGGTCTTTTACTCAATGCCACTGTCTCTAATCCATACAGCATCTCAGGTCTCACCACAGTCCTATAAACTTTCGCTTTCACTCTCGCAGTTACTCTTCTATCACAAATCACTCCTGCTATCACTCTTCTCCACCCACTCCACCCTGCCTGCACTCTTTACTTCACTTTTCTAAAATAATTTTGATGATATAGCAGATTTGGCAACAGATTTTGCTCCAGTGTAATTCCTGAATGATATTAAAATGTTTTTTGTTTTTTTTGAGAGAGAGAGAGAGAGACGTCACGACATCATTAATATTTAATTGCAGTTTTGCATGTGCTTTGTCACCAAACGTTCATAAAAATAAAATTAATTTACACCAATCTGTTTATAACACTGGTACAAGGGAAAAAAATCCTTTCATAACTTTCCATATAATGCTTACTGGGATGTTTTTCATTCCTGGCACACAAGCTTGCATTAACACAGACTTGTAATTTGCTTCACTACATAGTTATCTAACTAGGGATTGGGGTGTGGGGGTACTTTTCTCAAAGCAAAAATGTTTAATACCCTCCCAACAGATCGACAGAAGTTTATTAGATTTTTTTCTTCTGCTCTCTCTTTACTCAATGTCTTAGTGAGGTCATAACCTCTCATAGGTTTTTGTAACAACGCTACATGGATCACTCTCAACTTATCCTCTCCTTTCCTCCATTAGACATTGATGATCGAAGGACACCTCGTCAGCTGAAACTTAATCCCAGCCAAACTGAGTTGCTGTTCTTGGACGCCAGGATCTTGTGTTCTCTCTGGACAGCTTTCAGGTCTCTCACCATGAACAAGGTCAATCAAATGTCCTTTAGCTGACATGCTCATGCCAGTTTTTTCATTACAACCTCTGGAGGATTTGTCCATTTCTATCCACACAGGCCACTCGGGAGCTTGTTCAGTCAGTGCTCTCATCATTTAAAAACATTATTCTTGCCAGTCTGCTCCACAACTGAATCCAGATTGCAGCTTCCTTTCAACCTTTTCAAGATCTCCCACATCACTCGATGCTCACCTACAGAGCCATAAATGGACCAGCAACTTTCTTCGTACTCCAAACTACACCATGCTTCTTCAGATCCTCCAGCATTGCTCGACTTTAGACCACCATCACTCAAGGACAAGAAGTCATCCATCAAAACTCTTCTGAAATGAACAGTCTAGAAAGTTTATTTTAACTGAGAGAGAAAGAATATATATATATATATATATATATATATATATATATATATATATATATATATATATATATATATATATATATATATATATAAATTTGTATTTGATCGAGTGAAATAAATATTTGATCCTCTACCAACCAGCAAGATTTCCCACACACCCAAATTAGTCCCGTCCCTTTATGAAAGAACTTCTAATACCAACTCATTATGTGTCCAAAAGACACCAGTCACAGAATCAACCTCTTCCATTCAAACCTCTCCTCCACCATGGGCGAGACCAAAGAGCTGTCAAGGGATGTCTAGATTGTAGACCTGCACAAGGCTGGAAAGGGCTACAAGACCATCAGATTGTTGCCTTGGCCATATGTTTTGGGTCATTGCCATGCTGGAAGACTCATCCATGACCCTTCTTCAGTGTTCTGGCTAAGGCCAGAAGGATCTCATCCTACAGTGCATGGCCTCGTTCATGTGGTGAAGTCTTCCTGTACCTTTAGCATAGAAACAACCCCAAAGCAGAATGTTTCCTTCTCCAGATTTGACAGTGAGGATGGGGTTCTTGGGCTCACATATAGCATTTCTCTGCCTCCAAACAAGTCGAGTTGATGCCAAAGAGCTTAATTTTGTTCCCATCTGACCACATTACATTCTTCCAAGCCTTCTCTGAATCATTTGGGTGTTCATTGGCAAACTTCAGACGGGCCTGTTTATGTGCATTCTTGAGCAGAAGAACCTTTGTGTTACCAATGGTTTTCTTGGTGACTATGATCACAGCTTCCTTAGGATCATTAAGAAGGGCTTCCTGGGGATGATCCCTCACCTTTTATCAGAATCAGCCTTCCCCCATGAGGTGAGATTTTGCATGGAGCTCCAGAGCGATGGCGATTGAAATCTTGTATTTCTTCCATTTTTGAATTATCGCACCAACAGTGGTCTCACCAACACTGAGCTTCTCACTGATGCTAACAGCATTGGATTCTAGATTCTATCAGGATAACTGACTTACATTTTAATATATTTTTGACCATAAATATGTATGAAATTAAGCCCGATAGTCTATTCTCTTCATAGCTTTTCTCTCCAGTGTGATGCTGCAAGGAGTGTCTGTATATGTTGGAGTTTCTATCCAGCAGTACATCTAATTTCATCTATTTTGTTCTTTACATCACACTTTGCCGGGGTCAATGGTATCTGCCATAAGGCCTTCAGAATCAGCACTGCGGGTGCCTGGTAGCATAAAATACCTAAGAAACCAATCAGATTTTTAGTTGGAGTCACTGGGGCCCTCTTGTAGGCGTCCAACCACGTCTTTTTTTTTTTTTTTTTTTGGGATGATCAGAAAGTGTGCTAGTCAGAGCTATCAAACCTCATCTAAAAAGAAATTAAAATAGGTCACAGATATACTTACAAGGACATTCACAAGATGGGCTTTTCAAGAAAAGCTAGACATCATAAGGAAAGATCATCCAAAATAGT
Organism: Silurus aristotelis; assembly: GCF_946808225.1. Taxonomy (NCBI): domain Eukaryota; kingdom Metazoa; phylum Chordata; class Actinopteri; order Siluriformes; family Siluridae; genus Silurus; species Silurus aristotelis. Next base: position 19,286,189 of record NC_139590.1, on the reverse strand, counting down.
TCAAAAATGTTTTTATGAAACATTTATATGTTCACCTTTTCTTTTACACAATTTGGCTTGATTTCAGATCCCATGGAAACGCTAACGCACTGAAAAATGCAGAGAAATGCATGGAAACCCTGGGTCATTATATGAGGTTAATATCGATGCTTCTGCTCAGGTTAATGTATGCGGGCAGTGAAGCTGTGTGTTCATTTGACTTGATTACAGAAAGTTGAAAACATGACCCTAAATGGACTTCATCAAAGTAAACATGTATCTGATTCCTTTGGTCATTTGATTTGTCTATTCACAGCGCATGTAGGAGGTTTTGGAGACAAGGTGAGGGAGGCGAGACTGAGATGATTTGGACATGTGCAGAGGAGGGACATGGGGTATATTGGTAGGAGAATGCTTAGGATGGAGCCACCAGGAAGGAGGAAAAGAGGAAGACCAAGGAGGAGGTTCATGGATGTGGTGGGGGAAGACATGCAGGTAGTTGGGTTGAAAAAGTCAGATGTAGAGGACAGGGGGGTATGGAGACGGATGATCCGCTGTGGCGCCCCCTAATGGGAGAAGTCAAAAGAAGAAGATAAAGAAGCACAAGTGTTATATACTTAGTATAAGAATGACAGGAAGGAGCTTTACAGTTGTTTTTTGGTGTTTGGTCCTGGTTTATATACTATTTTAATTGATTTTGGGAGGAAATAAAACTGAACTAGTTATCTGACAGAGTTGGTTTATATATATTTTTTTTATATCTGCTCCAGTTAACCTAAAATGGTTTGAGTTACTGTGAATGAAATCTTTCAAACGACGCGTGCGTGAAACTTCGCGCACGCGCAATGCAGTCCTGGTTGCCCGCACTCGTAGTACCATTGAGGCGGGACAAAAAAAAAAAAAGAACAGCCGATTGGTCGGAAATGAAAAAAAGAGGTGGGATTTAGGAAAGGAATTCGAGCTTGCGATTGGCTGTTCCTTTGAGCGTTAAAGAGAGAGTATCTTGTGGGCCGGAGGTGTCGAGGCTGTGCAGTGAACGGCAATGGAAGCGTTGGAGGGCTAAAGTAAAACTTCTCCAAGGTAACGCTCTAATGTCATCTCCTCTTCTCTGCGGAACTTAGTACAAGCTTTTTATATCTTAACGAGTATTTTTTGGCTTGAAGAACAATCACGATCGTCGTGAATTACAGATGGATGACGCCGTAAACTCATAAAACCTCCCCAAATAATTAAGCAAGGCTTCAGTTTTTTTGTTAAAAGTTAAACCCTCGTGATTATTTATTACTATTTATACATTACTATGATCATGGTATAGAGAGATTAGAAACGGAGTGCTGTTTTGCAGCATGTGTCTCTCCTGGGCTTGTTTTTGGGGAAGTTGATGTGTTTGCGTGTCTGTATGCGAGTATGAACATGTTCAGGGCTGGGCTCAGAAACTCACTCTCACTCACTATTTATATCCATAAACTGCTATCAAAACTCTTTATACATTTAACAACATCCTTTTGATTAATTGGCATTAGATGAAGGGAAATCGATCAATCATCAGATGCCCTGTATGCCAGTGGATTGCTGAGATTCTTCCTCATGAATATTATTTGTTATTGGAGCTTCTGCATTGCATTATGCAAATGAGGCTTCCTTCAATGAAATGTTTTAATCTGAACACAATGTCTTTCAAAAAGCGATATGAATGTAATAAATAAGTAAACAACATGCAGTGTACCAGTTATAGTTCTTTTATAAACTCTAATAATAGCTGAAAAAGCATGCAAGGAATTTCACTGTGATAAGCAGATAATGAACAGGATAAACAGGACTGGTGCCAAACATTTACACACAAACAATCAAGAACTAATTTTGTCATTATTTGATAAACTTGCAGTTGCTTTGTGTCCATGAGAGCGGAGTCTTTCGTGCATTTATTTTCCAAACAAAAAGAAAAACAGTACATTTTCCCCACTGCCTCTTGTATTCCCAGGGTGCCATTATTAACGTCTAACATGTGTTGTGATGTCACAAAAGTGGGCGGAGCTTACAACTTCTAGTTTGTTCAGTATATTGATATCTTTACAGTTTATAGACGTTTATAGTACAGTTATAAAACTTGTCTGTTTCTTTAGCAATTAAAACGGTCTGTAAAGTAGTAATAGTTCAGGAATCTGGAAAACTGGGAACATATCTGTGATTATTAATAATAATAACTTATTAATCATTACCATAATTAATGCGTTTTAGATGTAGAATTATATATATATCAAAATTATATATTATTTTGTCTTGTCAAACAATTTACTTTGACATAAGTGATCATTTTTTTGGATAGCATACCGAACTTGATAAATACATGTTTTCAAAAATAATGACAAAATATATAATTTTTGGTATATACTATATATCACCATATACTACCCAAGACCTTTATTGTCTTAGTCATGACTTTGACTGAAATCTCAGGGGGGTTTCCTTTCGTAATATAGAAGCCATTCAGCAGAACACTTCTAACCGTACACTACATAAACGTGTCATAAATCTACAAAATGCAAATTCAATCTGTATCGTCAGGGGAAAAAAAGCAGCTTCTTACTGAAACCACATCGAGTTTACGAGTGTCTTTATTTCCTCTTGCTACACTGCATATCCAATGACCACATATGTGTGAAATTCATGAAACAGGCACAAAACACTGGTGATGAATTTGTCTCGTTGTCTAACTGAAAAAAATTCACTGCACGTAAAATTATATTCGATTCGAAAAAGAAACGCACACGTCGACGTTTTAATGAATTTTTCCTGCTCAAAAAAGCACCTAATTTGTAAAAAGATGTGTACAACAAAAAGCCGTGCGTCAAGGCTCCATTACTGTACCAATGGTACTTTCCTAAATGTACACAAAAAAAATAGTTCTTGCAATGATCAGCATGTAAAAGTCTCTACCTAGAAAACAGTCCGCGATATGGTTGTTGTGCAGCCTTATATGGTTGTTGCACGAAATGGCAGGTTGAGAAATTAGTCACGCTGGAGTTTTGGTAAAAACGGCAAGAGAACTACCAAAATGAAACTGATGTCCTGGTGACCAAGATTCAGGTCAGAAAATGTCTGTATATGAACATGTGTGTATGTATACATAGACACACACACATACACACACATATATATAGATACGTTAAGTAGTACTGGTATCAATACGACTCCAAATGTGTTGTCTGTGTACATTGTCTCTACGCTATACTGTATATATGGAAATTACTGTAGTACCCAGGTATACCATATGTCCCATCTGCCAGAGTAAAGATGCTATAGTCTACCATCTGCTATATACTTAATAAATTGTTTGTATTAATACTACAGGTGCTGTTGAATGCTTGATTCTGATTGGTCATGAGGTGTCGAATCATTTCTTATAACTGCAGCTCTGACACTAGAGCCGGCTCTCACAACTTTATATAATGCGTTTGTTATGTAATGACATTGTCTTTGTTCCCTAATCTTTAGTTTGAAAGAAAGCGCAAGAAAATAAACTAAAGAGATAAAAGACAGACAGAGCGAGAGAGGGGGGGGTAGGGGTGAAGAAGCAACATTTGTAAATGTATATGCATGAACATAAAGTGCATCTTGGGTCACTTCCTTTAGTCATAAGAGCAGCTGATTGCATCATCTTCTTAGCATGGATGGAGAACTGATCTGGGTTTTAGCAATGCTATGAGTAAAAACACACACACACACACACACACACACTTTGGTGCAGGATATTTGATAGATGTTTCAGAGCTTGATTGAGTTCACAGATCTTAATCTCTCCTTCACAGAACCATCCAATGTCTTTTCATATTTTTTTGTTTCATTGCAAATAAAAATTGGAGACAAAGACGATTAGAAATTTCAGAACTCAGTTTGTCTCAGCGGTTATTACGAAAGGTTTTTATGGAAATCTGATCTTCACTTTAGACTCCGATGTAATTCAGACGCATTAAAAGAGGCTTACAAAGTTACCCACATACATTAAGAATGGAGAAATCTTCATTTGATCTCTGATTCACTCATTCAAAATGCATTAAAAGCAAATGTGTACAAAAAGTTTTTTTTTTTTTATTATCGTGAACCACAGAGGGTTTGTATCAGAACCGGTCTGACGGACCTCGAAGACAATTCTATAGAATCCGCTCCACTCCTGTGTGGTTTATTGACAGAATAAACAGTGGAACATCGGTTGTTAAAGGTTGAGTTTCTGAATGTGTTCATTTCAATGAATAATAAAAATAATATAGAATGGAACCAGTTTAGAAACAAAAATGAAGCTAATAATAAAAGCTGAGGAAAGACTAGAGTCTATAAAGGATGAAACATCTTACGATACAGAAATGAATAAATATAAATAATTCTTTATGTATGAAAAGGTCAGCATGCCATGTTACAGAAAAACCACAGAAGTTTTCCTTCCTGAAGACTTTCCTGTAAATGTACATGAATAGCACAAATAGAACAATTTTCATTGTTGCTGCAAGCGCCGACATCGAAGACTCCTTCCAGAGATAATGAAATCAAATTTTAGATTGATTCTTTATTAAAAAGCTCAGAATTTTCACAAGTACAATTGATGGGTAAGACTTTGCACATGACCTGGGGTCTCCACAACCAAGGACAAGTTAAAACTATGAGGTTGTCCTCTTTCGGTGTAGTAGTGGAATGTTATATTCCAAATAGATGTGACAGAAGCTTTCCGACCAATGATTAGCTTTCAAAACCATACAGCTCCTATGATGGGCCTTGGGAACAAGTGATCATGCAAGTCCTTGCAGGGACCCAAAGATCTGTCCCAAACCCTTCTAGACCAGGTAGAACAAGATGCTGTTTGAGCACTTGAAGTCAACAAGTGTGCAGTCACTATAAATGGGTGCTCCCGCAATTTCCAAAGTAAAAAAGAAGGATGCTAAGTTTCAAGTTTTATGGCATTAATGTGGGAATTGTTTGATAAGTGGGAAGTGGGTGGGTCTTACTTTTTGAAAAGCATATTTAGCCTCAAGTCTTAGGTGGATAGCAAGACCATCTGGTCCACCATCTTCTGTCAAGGAGTGTGTCAATGAGTTCTTGACCCATTGTAGGTAGTGATAGTATCTTAGTTTCATTGATCATCATTGGCTTTTGGCCTGGGGATAGTAACTTAAAAAGAGAGAAATTGAGTTTAAGCCTTGAAACAAAAGGCTTGCAGAGCTTTAGATATGATCTAGGTGCTGTAGCCTGAAACCATGTCTCCTTAGGAGACAGCTGTACCTGAATACATATTTTTGGTGGTACAGTTTGGTGGTCATCACCACCACTTTGGGGAATGGTGCTTGGTGAGAACTGTGGTGTTATCCTGTTGTTTGAGCAGGTCAGTGGTCTGGGTGTGTTTTGTGCAACCATGGTATATAATATGGACCACAGACATGTACAGTCTTACACAGAATTCCTTTCAACAAAGAGCATCGATGGCCACCAGAACATTTTGTTAACCTCTTTAGAAAAAGAAAAAATCCTTTGAGTCAGTGGTGAGTGAGTTTTTATGACATTGGGACAATAGAACACCAATGCTGATTTCAGAGGTGATCACAAATGGAAGAGAAGCATCACAATGGCAAAGAAAATGTGTGCTCGTGAACTTTTCTTTGAGTATCTCATAGAATTTTGGGTTTTCCTGTGTCAGGCTTTCATTGAAGCACCTGTAAAATGTGGAGAACTTTCTGGAGTTCTTTTGAGAATAGATGAACCATCGTATTCATCAGGTTGAATGAGACATGGCCCTGGGTTACTCATTCTTACTTGGATGTAGAGGAGCTGTACCTGGTGACCCCCTCTGCAGGTCCAAAACGGCAAAAGTGATTTGATGCGATTACTGATGGCCAGAACCCAATAGTTTTCCTTGTGACACTAAATGGAGTTTAAAAAGTTAAAACAGAGACCTGGTAATTTTGCTAGATTTCCTGGTCATACACAAGAAGGCACCATTATTACCAAAGTCAAAAATACAAGCAAATAAAACAAGACGATACCAGTGGATAATCCAGAAAGGGGAGCAGAGAGGAACGCTCATATATAGGATAACCCCACAGCGACGACTGGCGCAAGTCAACAAATCTATACAGCCCCTAGTCTGTACTTGTTTGTGTACACTGTAATAGATGTCGATCTTTGTGTAAGTAGTAAAAAATGACCCCCTGTGTGTTTTGTCAGTCGGTTGTAAGATGTCTGTGGAGGCGGAGTCGTTGCTGCAGGAGGTGAAGGAGTGTATAGAAGCAGCTCAGAACTATAGAAGTGAACTGCAGCAAAGATTACAAGGACTGAGCCAGGCACGCAAACAGGTAAACACACACACACACACACACCCCAAAGTGTTTTACAGCAAATCAAGAGTCTTCTGACTGACCGTAAGACCCACCTGTATCCTGTACTAACTAATGTGAGCAACCTAAGAGATGACAGATTATAATACTTTAGTTAAAAAGAGAGAAAGAGTAAACCAAAGATCACATGGAGCACAAAGGTGCTCTACAACTAGCCGAAGTGGAGCCACATTGCCAATGGCAATACAAACAGGACAAGCAGGCGATAGCAATGCGAGTCTGCCTGCCGTGTTTCTGTCCTTTGTTTTCAGTTCTAGATGGTAAAATCTGCACTCAAAACTAAAAGTACAACCCTCTAATAGTGTCAAACCATCCATGGGTGTTATTTTTACACGTTATGATACGCCCATGTCCCCTAAACCAGTGCAGCTTATTATAAATAGTTCTCTGAACATTGAACACACAGTAAGTTAGTATATGCAGTTACAGTGTGTAAGAGTCTTCAGTGTATGCACATTATGTGTCCTTAAAGAGACATGAGCCAGAACGGTGATGTGAGGCTAAACGGTGTGTTAAGGTTTGGCAGGCTATGCACAGAAGAATCTCAAAGTCTGCTTGTGAGGGTGTGTGTGTGTTTTCTTCAGCAGTTTCCTCTCAGAAATGCTGTGCTTATCGAGCGTAAACAACACTGTTATTTCCTGCAGAGACAACCCACACTGTACTGTACATACGTCCGTCTGTTTGGATGCATCCCAACTTTCTCTTTTTTTTTCCTCCCCAGTTCTCTTTTTTCTCTCAGTTCAGCATCCTTATTGACCTTCTTGAGTAGAGCATTTTGTAGCTACTTATAATATAAAATGAAATGAAACGAAAACCACACTCCTTTACTAATACTGCTCTTTATACTAACATACGATACCGACCGATAACCGACGCGACTATCGTGCTGACTAACGGACGACACATAACGGCACCAATCTGGCAACCTGGTGTAACCTGGTGCAGTACCTTTGATGGGGAGCTTGTGGGCCACTGACCTGAGCAGTCACAGAGAGTGTAGCAGTGACGTGGGTGTGCAGTGTGTCTAAGATCCCCTCACTTTAGCGAGCGCTAAGCACCAAGACGTTACCAGCTTCCTTCCCCATCGTTCGCCGAGGTCTTCACAAAGCATAGTAATAGTGCTAACGGGAACCGAAACCAGATAAAGAGCACCAGTGAGAATTAAATGCCGATCAAATCCATTTTCCGATCGTTTAACAATACAAATCAATAATGGCTATAAATATTCATATGAATAAGGAATAACAGTAAAAAAAAAAAGTGTGTGTTAGAAAGGGGTTGCATTTACGTGATCAGAAACCATGACAAAGAATTAATTAATCTTGAAAAATTTTATCACTCGATCTACGCACGTAACTGAGGATGTGTGTATAATCAGTTTGTCCTGCAGCCATGCTATCAGTGTTATTTTAGGCTTCGTGTTTCCGTTTCCTGTTCAGCACAGACAGCGCTATCTCTCTTCGCACACACTCGCGCACGCACACACACACACACACACACACACGTAAGCACAGACAGACAGACAGGCAGACTGAATGTGCCACGTTTGCAATGATGAAAGGTGTTTTCTAAATGCTCCACCAGTAGCTCCATGGTGTGTGTGTGCGTTAATAGTAAGAACTAGATCTTCTTCATTCCAGAAACATAAATGAAATTACAACAATTACAAACCATACAGATACTTTGTGTGTTCATCTACATCGTTGACCTAAACCTTCAGCTATCCTTTCCTCGCTGTATTCTAAATTACGCAAGAAAATAGTAGCATGTGTGCCATACAGAGCATACAAAGTCTTTTATGGAGTGGAAGAAGGTTCTGTGGACAGATGAGTACAAATGTGAAATTTTTGGCTCCAACAGAAGATCTTATGTAAGATGAAGAACAGGAGAGAAGATGTTTGCAGAATGCTTCACCCCCCACAGTCAAACATGGAGTTGTAAGCGTAAGCGTTTGGGGTTGTTTTGGAGCAGGGAAGGTTGGAGACTTATTTCGGGTGAAAAGGAACCAACATGGCTACCATTCTATATTTCAACAGCATGCAATTCCATCTGGACTGCAGCAAATTGGAATCGACTTCAATCGACACGCAACAAGTCAGTAACCTCAGATCCTCTGGCTCCTCCCTTCATTTACATATTAATGCTTGACCACACCCCCTCTTCCACAGTAACCTTTTCGCAAATGAAGCATTCTTATTCACTCTCATGTCCTGACCCACTTAAGTCCCACAAGTGACTGTTTTTTTTTTTTTTTGGTGGCTCTCATGGAGCATGTCATCGGTTTGACGTATCGAAAGCACGACTCTTAGTGGGCAAAGACCATTCCGAATTAGTGATGTCAAGATGAACGACCCGTCACTAATTCTGAATGCACAGAAAGGAACTAATACATCAACTAGTGTCAACTAGTGTGACCATCATTCCTCCAGTTTGGATGTAAATCAACAAAATATACCAAAGATCTGCTTTTGCCATACTTAATGAACGGTTATTGTCGTTTCCGAACAACATAAATTACATTCAAATCCTCACTCGTGGCCACTTTATTAACACTTCAGCTGTTAAAGAGGCACTGGATCATCTTTCTGGTGAAGGGAAACAAAATAATCTGTCTCAAGGTTTGTTTGGGTTGGGGAAAAAAAATGCTGACCCTGTCTGTGACCTTCAATGGAAGCAGATACAAAAACAGACTTAGTGACAAACAGATCTATTTTGAATTGATATTAGTATTAATAGCAGAGTATGAATAGTAGCATACCGGTTTACAATTGCTGACTGCTGGCAGGATGATCTCTCATCTACAGATCTATGCTCAGATAAACACCTAGTGCACAATGTCAGATATGCGCTCAGATAACCGCCTAGTGCACACTGTCACACTCTGTAATGTGAAACTAAAAGATTTTTGCATGCACTCTTGGCTGGAATGTAAACAGAAGTTATTGAAACAGAAACACGGATAATAAATAAAGACAAACCGGATTATTAAACACTATGAGCACCTGTATTGAGTTTTTTCCCCCTCCATCTTGTACAAGAGGAAACATGTTTGCGTGTTTTCTCTTTCAATTTGAACAGCACGAAAGACAGGAAGTGTGCGGTTTCATCTTGGTGAATCGGAGTTTGAAACGTAAAGAGAGGCCCTTGTCTTATACCATTTCCTCTTTTTTTTTCTTCCACACACCATCTTAAAGCAGCTCTTTATGCATTAACCGTATATCTACAAGTCATACTCATCAAATATTACTTAATTTATTTTTGTACCTGATGTAGGTGAGACACTCAGCTATGCAGGCTTATCAGGCATAGAATTACACTGTGTGGCCAAACGTTTGTGGACACCTGAGCATAAGATCAGTATGTGTTTTTTTTTTTTTCTTTTTTCAACATCCCACGTGGGAGATTTTACACTAGATTTTGTGGACATTTGTATTCATTAGTAAAGTCAGGTACTTATGGAGGAGCAGGAGATCTTTTACTCCAACCCTTGTAAAGCATATCTTCATGGCTTTAAAACTCTTCTATTTCAAGTGAAGGGACGGCCAAATATTATGCTACTACATCCAAAGACAACCTATACAATCGTGTGTCTTTAACTTTGTTTGGGAAAGAACCACGTATGACTGGTTTCTCAATACATTTGGCCATATTGTATATCTATCTATATAATGTCACTGAGCAGAAGTAAGTTTAACCCCCTGTAATTCCTCATCATGCCCTGAATGGAAGGATGAAGTGGGACGTATTGGTCAGACGTTATTGGTGCTGTGAGTAAAATGTTTGTATTAAAACTAGCTTTGATTTGAAAAGATTCCAAGAGAAACGAGCCCTGCTAAATTCCCAATGAATTTGTCAACGAAAGGCTATTCATGGCATCTGGAGTCAATATTTTTATAATATAGTAACCCCATTAAGTGATGTGTCATGATACTTGTCTTTTATGCAAGTCTTTCTTTATTCCCCCTCCTCCTTCTACGTATTTCCTGTTTTACTGCTCATAGTGCCATGAGCTCCATTGGTTCCTTCAGTCTTAAAAAGGGTTAAAATGTGTGTGTGTGTGTGTATATATATATATATATATATATATATATATATATATATATATATATATATATATATATATATATATATATATATATATATATATATATATATATATATATACACACACACATACATACATACATACATATACAGTGAGGAAAATAAGTATTTGAACACCCTGCAATTTTGCAAGTTCTCCCACTTAGAAATCATGGAGGGGTCTGAAATTGTCCTCGTATGTGCATGTCCACTGTGAGAGACATAATCTAAAAAAAAAAAACCAGAAATCACAATGTATGATTAAAACTATTTATTTGTATGATACAGCTGCAAATAAGTATTTGAACACCTGAGAAAGTCAATGTTAATATTTGGTACAGGAGCCTTTGTTTGCAATTACAGAGGTCAAACGTTTCCTGTAGTTTTTCACCAGGTTTGCCCACACTGCAGGAGGGATTTTGGCCCACTCCTCCACACAGATCTTCTCTAGATCAGTCAGGTTTCTGGCCTGTCACTGAGAAACACGGAGTTTGAGCTCCCTCCAAAGATTCTCTATTGGGTTTAGGTCTGGAGACTGGCTAGGCCACGCCAGAACCTTGATATGCTTCTTACAGAGCCACTCCTTGGTTATCCTGGCTGTGTGCTTCGGGTCACTGTCATGTTGGAAGACCCAGCCTCGACCCATCTTCAATGCTCTAACTGAGGGAAGGAGGTTGTTCCCCGAAATCTCGCAATACATGGCCCAGGTCATTCTCTCCTTAATACAGTGCAGTCGCCCTGTCCCATGTGCAGAAAAACACCCCCAAAGCATGATGCTACCACCCCAATGCTTCACAGTAGGGATGGTGTTCTTGGGATGGTACTCATCATTCTTCTTCCTCCAAACACGTTTAGTGGACTTATGACCCAAAAGTTCTATTTTGGTCTCATCTGACCACATGACTTTCTCCTATGACTCCTCTGGATCATCCAAATGGTCATTAGCAAACTTAAGACGTGCCTGAACATGTGCTAGTTTAAGCAGGGGAACCTTCCATGCCATGCATGATTTCAAACCATGACGTCTTAGTGTATTACCAACAGTAACAATGGAAACGGTGGTCCCAGCTCTTTTCAGGTCATTGACCAGCTCCTCCCGTGTAGTTCTGGGCTGATTTCTCACCTTCCTTAGGATCATTGAGACCCCACGAGGTGAGATCTTGCATGGAGCCCCAGTCCGAGGGAGATTGACAGTCATGTTTAGCTTCTTCCATTTTCTAATGATTGCTCCAACAGTGGACCTTTTTTTCACCAAGCTGCTTGGCAATTTCCCCGTAGCCCTTTCCAGCCTTGTGGAGGTGTACAATTTTGTCTCTAGTGTCTTTGGACAGCTCTTTGGTCTTGGCCATGTTAGTAGTTGGATTCTTACTGATTGTATGGGGTGGACAGGTGTCTTTATGCAGCTAACAACCTCAAACAGGTGCATCTAATTTAGGATAATAAATGTAGTGGGGTGGACATTTTACTAACAGGACTAACAGGTCTTTGAGGGTCAGAATTCTAGCTGATAGACAGGTGTTCAAATACTTATTTGCAGCTGTATCATACAAATAAATAGTTTAAAAATCATATATTGCGATTTCTGGATTTAATTTTTTTTTTAGATTATGTCTCTCACAGTGGACATGCACCTACGATGACAATTTCAGACCCCTCCATGATTTCTAAGTGGGAGAACTTGCAAAATAGCAGGGTGTTCAAATACTTATTTTCCTCACTGTTTATATAAACCCAGACATTAGCCAGTGCACTCTTAGTGCCAGTCTCAAACCTGGATAAGTGGGGAGGGTTGTGTTAGGAAGGGTATCCAGCGTAAAACGTGCCAAATCAAATATGCAGATCAGGAATCAGAATTTCATACCAGGTCAGTCGAGGCCTGGGTTACCAACGACCACCACAGGTACTGTTAGCCAACAAGATACCGGTGGAAATTGGGCTACTGTTGGCCGAAGGAGGAGAGCAGATGTACAGGACAGGGGGGTATAAAGAAGAATGATCCGCTGTGGCGACCCCTAATGGGAGAAGCCGAAAGAAGATGTGTGTGTGTGTGTGTATATATATATATATATATAAGAACTGTTGCTATGCTGCAGTTATCAATACTATTCTAATGCCTCGGCGTCTTTTGTGTCAAAGGTGCGAGGAAGCTCCACTCACACCCGCGAGGTCTTGAAGCGGCATTTTCAGGATCTTCAGGCAACTCTGAGCCGTTTGCTAAACGAGCGACTGAACACGCTCCTGCAGGAAGTGGATGCCATCGAGCAGGACAGCATCAATCCGCTAGACGACTGCCAGAAACTCATCGAACATGGCGTCAAAATGGCCGACGACCTCCTGCGTGAAGGTGAGGCCCGAAAATCTAGTCTGGTCAGCACTCACGCTACAACACACAGTGGCAGATACTCGCGGTAGAACACGGCTAGCGATTACACAAATTCTATTTATCTATTATAAATACACAAGATTCTCATTAGTTATCATCAGCGTCTCCGGTATCCACTTTATTCCCTGTCGCCTGACAGATGTTTGTGGATGCCGAAAAATGAGTACACCTGGTTTGTACTTTTGTAACACTGACATGAAACCGGTGCCTTGTCTTGGACATCCGGCGTCTCATGTTCAGAGGGTCGGGGTTCAGTAAATTAGAGAAGAAATATGAAGTATGTTTAAAAGAAGAAGCCATCGTTTGTCACAGACACACTACAGCTTGTTAGAAGGTTGGGCTCAGCAGGAGACAGCGGGTCAATCATGATACAGAGACTTAAACGCTGAGTCACCACTATTTCCCAAGAACAGCACATCCCCTATATAAAATGTTTTATTTTTATATATACTATAGCAATTTTGAGAATCCTGTCTATATATTATATACTATATGTTATTTCTGTCACTCATGACATTATAGCAGCTCCAATTGTACTTTTCTTCACATGAATATTTTTTTTCTCTTGCAATATTTTTATGTAAAGATTGATGATGATTATTTTGTACAGTCTTATAAATAATGGGGGAAAAAATTGAAAATAATACTCCATCTAGATATCACATGACAGACAGACAGCTGACATTGGAGACTCCTTCCAAATAAAATGTTAAATAAATCCCCCTGATTACAGAAGTAAAGGTTTTTAATGCCTCCTGTGCATCCAGGTGAAGCGGCGATACGCTGCGGGATCAGTGACCGAGAGGACAAACTGTGCAGCTTTGCGAAAAAAGCCCTTCACATCCAACTAGACAGGTGGGAACCGAACTCTGGTTAAGTTTCTTCTGCGAATAAACAGACAGGGGCTTTCGTCTCGTTAAACAATACTCACTAACGAAGTCGATGCGTGCGCAGCCTCCCCGAGGTGCCGGCGCTGGTGGACGTGCCGTGTGTATCGGCGCAGCTGGACGACTCGTTGCTGTGTTCGATGCAGGAGCGAGTGACGCGCCACGGAAGTGTGTCGTCCCACCCGCCCGTACAAATCGAGGAGCTGGTTGAGAGAGCCGGTGGGGTGTTGGTGCGCTGGAGCAAGGTAACACACGCATACACACACGCGTGTGCGCGTGTTCAGGCAGTACGTACAGGTGTATTATCTTGTGTGTTCATGTGTGTCTGGGTGGTAGGTAGACGAGGACTTTTACCCTCAGGAGTACAGACTGCAATACAGACGCAGCAGCTCCACCCATTACGAGGATGCGTACGTCGGGAGCGAGTGCGAATTCCTGCTGCTGCACCTGGACCCTCACACGGATTACCTGTTCCGAGTGTGCGCACGAGGCGAGGGGCGCACCGAGTGGAGCCCATGGAGTGTCCCGCAGACCGGATACACAACCCTCACAGCGCACGGTACACAGCACACACACAAAGTAAACACGTACAGTGGATATTAAAACATTTATAACATTTGGCAGACACCTTTTTCCACAGTTTACATTTATCGCATTCATACACTTGAGCAGCTATGGGGTTAAGGGCCTTGCTCAGGGACCCCAAAATGGGCAGCTTGGTGTGGTTGGGATTTGAACTCATGGCATTCGGTTCCAAAGTCCAAAGCCTTAACCACTAAGCGACCACCTACCCAAAACATGCCTCTTCACCCCTTACTGAGATAAAACCAACCGATTTCCACCATATAGAACGTCTATTGTACACGAGGGGTTTACAAAATTCTCTCCAGACAGACTGCGATTCCCTGTGAGGACCTCGAATGAATTTCAATTGATACCATTTTATATAAATAAATTTTAACCATTGGAGTTCTGAATCCTAATGCACCGTGTGTGTGTGTGTGTAGAGTGGAGTGCCGGTGTGGATGGGTACATTCTGAGCAGCAGGAAGAACATGGCTCTTCGCAGCGACTCGTCATCCTCAGGAAGCGCATCTGTGCTTTACTCCAACACACCATCATACTTCTGCGGACAAACCCTCACCTTCAAGTACGACCTCTGGCACTCTTAATTGCATACAGTTCTCGAACGCTGACCCTGTAAGAGCTCTTTATAAGGAGTTCTAATGAGCTTTTTAGCTATGAAAGTATTAAGGTAGCAAAATTTTGTTTAATATGTAATATGCAAAATGACAATGCGATAAAAATGGCAGTGTTTTTCTGTATTTCATTTTCAAGAGGTTACATTTTCTCTTTCCATGTGCACAATGTTTGGTGCAAAAGCCAAATCTAAATAAAATGATATCATTTACATTTGCCGTTTCCAACAGTAGTTGGAATTCATTTTTAATCAAGTTTGCAACTTAGGAAGCCTTAAAATCGACATAATTTACATATTAAAACTACTGTTGGAAATGGCAAATGTAAATTATACAATTTAATCGTTTTTGTACCAAACTCTGCACATATTGTTGGAAAGTATACATTTAAATACAGAAACACATGAATATGCTAAATACGGAACATAGCGGTAGCAAAATTCTATTTAAAAATCTGCTACCGCTACGCTTCCATATTCAGCTAATGTTAGCTAGCTTTATGTGAGGGAGTTTCATCCCAAAACACTTTCTTGTTTTTAATAAACCTCCATTCGTTAGTCATTTAGAATTGAACAATGCTAACTACTGGTCACGCGAACAAAGCTAACAACCGATCAGTGATGATGAGGGTTGGAGAATCAATGAAGTGGTATTGAATGCCGACTTGCTGCTGTGGAAGAGGTCAGGACCGATTTCACTGCTTTGCCTTTTGTTTGTAATGAGTTCTTACGAGCATTGCAGCTGACCGTCAGTTCTGCTAGTTACCAGGTGAGTTAGCCAGCTTTGTTTGAAGGATTCAGCCAAGAGACTTTCTTCTTCTTAAACAACCTTACTTTTTTTTAGTCATGTTCCACACTTTTTCACCTCTCAATTCGTAGGAAATATTAGGTACCATGTAAATAGTCTGAAAGTTCTTGATGTGTTTGAAGTGATGTGTTCAACAAGGTCCAAATTGTGACGTCTAGTTCAGTGCTCATGTTAGTTCTCACTCTCCAGTGTTCTGTATTGTTTAGAGATTTATGATCACACTCTTGATGTCACCCAAATGAGGATGGGTTCCCCTTTTGAGTCTGGTTCCTCTCAAGGTTTCTTTCTCATAACATCTAAGGGAGTTTTTCCTTACCACAGTCGCCGTGGCTGCTCATCAGGGATAAATGCACACTGTTCACCTTAACTGTTGATTTCTGTAAAGCTGCTTTGAGACAATGTCTGTTGTGAAAAGCGCTATAGAAATAAACTTGACTTGACTAGCAGTGAAATGGCGAGTGAAAGACAGCCTGGTCCAATCACACAGCAGAGCTGTTAGAGCAGCTTTCTGTGGAACTGCAGATCAGTCAAGAGTGCCTATGCTGATCACTATACACCACCAAAAGCTCCTACAATGGACATGTGAGAACCAGAATGTGGTCTGATCTGGTGTATGACTTTTTATGTTAACAACATGAGGACGGTTGGTGCGTATGTGGGTGCGTGTCACGGAAAAAGGTGGAACGGCTAGTCAGATTATATGATTGTTTATTACATTTTTATATTTGAGCAGAATGTACTGAGAAAGTTGAACGGACAAAAAGACTAAAGCGCTGCTGCATCAGCCCCTATAGAGTTCAGGGTGGCTTTCTCCTATTGTGTTCAAATACATATTGTATGTATATAAGTAGCCTTCTAGTTTACAAGGCCAAAGATGAGTGGTTTGATTTTTCCGCTTAAATCACTCCTGAATGACACTGTGTGTGTGTGTGTGTGTGTGTGTGTGTGTGTGTGTGTGTGTGTGTGTGTGTGTGTGTGTAGGATTACAGCAGCAGGGCAGATGGATAAGCGTGACAGTCTGGGGGTGTGTGTGGATAAACCCAGTAATTCAGAATCTCTGCAGAGGGACCAGGCTGTGTGTATCTCCACTAACGGTAGGTCTGATCCTCACCCTCAGTGATGAACAACAACACAGAGCTACTCTCTAATATCACATCAAAGCGAACACTGGCACGTCGTCGTGATTTCGGCCATGAAGTTAATAAATCAATATTTGGGTTTTCGCTATACTCTTGGTGTATTTCTGTTAGTTAGCTAGCTAAGTGTGTACCTGTATACATGAATAATGTAAAGTTATGTAACACCCGTCACTTCAAAGTGTTAAATCTTATTCAGTGAAAAGTGCTAACTAGCGAACAGGGATATTAAGGGGACTGAAGAATTAATGAAGCAGTAGTTAATGCTGACTTGCGGGAGAGGTCAGGAGCGACTTCACTGCCCTGCCTCGTCTTTTAAATGAGTTCTCATGAGCTTTTATGGTGTAACAGTCCAAAAACGGACTGTTACACCGTAAAGCCTCCATCTCGTCGTTTCCACACGATCCTAATTATCATGACGTGTACTCACGCAGGTGCCGTGTTTGTTAACGGGAAAGAAATGACCAACCAGCTTCCCACAGTCACCGTCGGCTCAGTCATCACCTACGATATGGAAGTGGTCAGCATTATCCCAGCGAACAACAACAACCCGAGCGACGCCATCAGCTTCAAACTGCGGGTTACAATCGGTTCGGGGAACCGGGAGGTGGTTTTTGATTGGCTGCTCGACCAAGTTGTGGACTGCCTCTTCTTCGGCTGTTCCTTCACAAACCCAGGGTGGAAAGTGCTGGTTTTCTGATACTCAGTTTATTATTATTATTATTATTTTTGGCTGATGTGCTTCATTTTGTTTGTATCTTGAAGTCAAAGCTGTTTACAGTGTTTACTCACACGTACAATTAATCGCAAACTAGTGTTCATTTTTAACTTGCTGTCCGAGCCACCACGCGAAAATTTTAAGCCCCGCCCAGCAAAAAGGGAGCTTGCGATGATGCTGGTCATCATTGGAAATAAGGGGTTATTTCCAATGGGCAAATAATTTCCAATGGGAAAGTATTTTCCTACTTTCCCAGTTATTCCCTAGTTATTCATTATAAGTGGTTATTCCCTTATTTCCAACGACGACCAGCATCACCGGCTCACTTTTTCCGAAAACCGCGTATGCTAGCCAGCCGTCCTATCTTACCAGAGCCTCCTACTTCTGAAATCTGTTTTTGAAAGCCTTTGCCTTTACCATGCTGGTCAGCAGTGACATCACATCATACCGATTGACCCTCATGGTTGCCTACACTGTTTACACCCGGACCCATGATTTCATGCTCGATCACGAACGGGTCGCTAGTTTCCAGGAAAGCTTTCAACAACACAGAAACAAAAGGGCTAGAATAACACATAACTCACGCTTAATATAAACCGCCTTGTGCTTATCCAAAGATACCGTATACCCAGCTTGCTAGTTTTGAACAGCAACACTCATTTAATGTTAAAAACAATTTAAATTCAATAAGAACGGAGACAAAAATGCGAATCTCATTAGGAAACAGTGCTAAAGAGAACTACAACAAACTAGTACACGATTATCCTAATAGGATTAAAAGGTGAAAATGAATTCTTTTTCAGCATTTTTTGGTTTACCTACTCCTCTCAGTAACAGGTGTGTTAAGGTTTCGTTCTTTTTTTTTTTTATAGATAATAGATAAATAGTCTGCAGTCTGGAGTTGCAGAGCATGCTGGTTTACCACAAAAGCTCAGATGCAGATCTTCGAGGTTGCTTCCTTTTCTCTCTCTCTTTTTTCCAGGGGGTAGGGGATATATCTTTTGAAGTAAAAATGATTTTCTGTTTCTGCGAAAGCTAATCTGGGGATCTGGACTAAAATGAAACTGCATAACAAATGTGAATCTTAAAACCGTAAGTCAAATTTGTACACCGTTTCGACACGCGTTCCATTTGGAGCGAGACGCTGGGCTGGGAAAGCTGTACATCTTAGCAACCTTGATGTTTGATTAACTTTTCTACGCAAAAAAGAAACAAAAAAATGTTCTCTTCGACATAGTGGTATTCAGGGGTAGCAGTCGTAGCTACGGTAAATACAACAAAACGTTTTGCTGACTACTTACGATGATCTACTGTTCAAAAAATGATACGACCACATTTGCTAAATGACAAGCTTGCTAACCTGCTAGCTAAAGAATAATAGTGCAATTCCAACGGTTGACGAGTCCAGAGTCAAGAATCAAACCAAATTTGAACTCAGACCAACACTAGTCAGTGAGTCAGTATTGGAGCAATAAATGAACGCCAGCTATCTGAAAGGTACTTAGATGTTATAATGCTGTTGAACAGGTATTCAGACACGTAGCAGGGTTGATCAAACTGTGACGGTTTAGTGAATTTGTAGCTTTGTACCTCATTTGCGTGTGTGTGTGTGCCTTCTGAATACACCTGATAGAGCGCAGCGAGATTTTCACCAATCATTAATAAAAACTATTCAATTCTACTGTATTTGTATTGTGCTTCGTAGAACGGTATAAAGCCACACAGCTGTGGCATAGCAAAACAACCCGAGTGAGAAAGAACCCTGGCGAGGAACCCCTGTGTGATTGTCAGAAGAACAAACACTTTACACCAAGAGTGTTGAAAGGATGTTCATTGTGAGCATCGGGCTCATGTTTATGAGGACTTCTACAGTTCTTATGTGGTTCAAATTGACAGTATACTGGTGGGACTGGACGTGGGAGCTCAAGAAAGTGATGGCTCAGTGGTAAAGACTGATCAAAATGTCATGAGTCCAAATCCCAGCACCACCAAGCTGCTACTGTCAGGCGCTTAAGACCCTTACAATCAACTTCTCAGATACCGCCAGGATAGTGCACACAAGCATGTCTATGATGCACAGGAACCCACTTTTGGTTATAAGATTAATTGCATAAGAACCCACTTTTGGTTATAAGATTGATTGCATAAGAACCCACTAATGGTTATAAGATTTATTGCTATGAAAAGAAGTTAAAAGGGGTCATCAAATGGATGATTCCTGAACACAAGAAAAGCACCAGAGTGACCCTGTTTCCCAGATAAACACCGAGAGAAAGAAGGAAAATATAATCTTACTTTGCTAGCGCCTGGTGAAACCGGGCAGCCCTGGTTAACAGTCGGTCTTGCGTACTGTGACAACAGGAAACACCTGCTGAATCAAACACAGATGAACAAATAGGTGCTTCTAAAACCCAAACAAACCAGGTGCTATTTATTGCTGGGTTACTCAAATAAAATAAAATCCACTAGTAATTATATTATAGCGATTATATTCGATTTACCTTGATTAAAGTTCTCTTACCACTCCACCAAAACCTATGCTGCTGTACACCAGGATCTAGAGAGAGGGAAAATGTGTGGACACTTTTTGCTATTTAATATACATCCAGTGAATACAACCATTTTACATTTGCAGTATCGGAAACCTAGTGAAGATGAAGGACAAAAACTACAGTGCTATAGCAAAGATTTAACCTTAAACCACAAACATGGGACTTTCCCTTGAAGATGAGCTGAGCTTTAATAATAAGAAATATCTATATATGAAAAAGTTGCAGGACAACCTGAAAGCAGCAGGAACAAATACAATAAGAAAATAAACTGCACCTCAATAATCTTTGTTCCTGCATCTCAGAGATCTTCAAGCCAGACACAATATGATATACTCTGAATTTGAATTTCTGGCAGTAATTCAGGATTATGTTAACAGGCTTTGAGTATGATCCCATATACACCAATCACACAGTGAAGTGGGAGTATTATAATACAGATTATTTGCTTTTTATGCAAAATGGTACTAAAGTAATACACATGACTGAAGAAAGCATAAATAAAGTCATGTACTATGCCATATAAGAAATGATTGTTTTATGAAGACAGACGTTTCAACCAAACAAATAACAATTAATCTTGCATTCTCCTGACTTGAATATTGTTGGGTATTTATAAAGGATCTGGCAGTTGCGTGTGTATGAATGCAATCCTTTTAACCATGGAAAACTGATGATATTAAGGCCTCACAGGATTTAAAGGATCTGCTGCTAACGTCTTGGTGCCAGATACCACAGCATGCCTGCAGATGATTTGTGGAGAGCTGTTATGATGACCCAAATAAAACCTACACCATATTTACCAGGTGGTTTAAGTGTTATAGCTGATGTGAATGTTACTATTCTAACTAGGAATGACGGTAGCAGATACGAGCGGCGTTTCTTATCCATTCAGAGAGCTAAAGCCAAAGCCTTGCAGTTTACTCTGTGAGCACAATTATTAAAATAATTAACAAAAAACAATGGCAATGAAAATTCCTTTATTTTTTTTTATGAAACAAAACAACTCTTTTTTGATCAAAAGCACCAACAAGCTGGCTTATATCAGTTTATATATCATTTACTCCCCCCATGGCCAGCTGTATTTTGTGCAAACGATGCCAGTCTCTGTTTGAGGTGTTAAAAAAAAAAAAAGAAAAAAGAAAAAAAAAAGATTTAATAAAAAGTCCAGCAAAAAAAAAAAAAAAAAGCTCCAACTGAAACAATGTGAAGCCTCTGAAATGGACTCCCTTTGGTATGTGAACTCAATAAAAATAACTTTTTTAAAACCCTCATCGTGGATGATTCCTGAATATAACCTACTTTTTTTTTTTTTTTTGCATCTATTCGTATAACCATTACACAGTACTGCTACTTGCTCTGAAACAGCATCTGCATTTCCGCGATTACGTACACTATGGTGTAAAAGGGAGAATTTCTTTTTTTGCACACAAAGCAGGAAAAAAAACAAAAAACAAAACAGTAATTAAGACGAGCAAAGGCATTTTTAAATAAATCGATTCGGAAAATGTTGCAGCTTTTATAATCATATAAAAATTATTTCCAAATGTAACGGATTGTGAAATAATCACATCTGTTCCTGGAACATCAGGATATTCAACTAATCAAAAAATCTTTTTTAATTGGTGATGTTTGGAAAAACATTATGGTATCATATACCTGATTAGCAGCATGTGTGCATCACTGCATTTTGGTTAAAAGCAAAAGTCAAACAGCTAAAAAGACAGAAAATGATTTTAAAACATCATCAGCAGGAAAGCAAACAAGCATTGCTAAAGAAAAAAAAAATGAAAAAAATAAAAACACAAAACCCTTTCATTTCTCACGAGGGGTGCGCCGATCCGATGACAGAATATCATGTAAATCAAACCCGGATTGGATACTTCCTGATCTGATCCACTGTTCTTTTTTTTTTTATTTGCTGTGAACGGTTTAAATATAAATCTACGTTCCTCGTACGGCGCAGGTGCATGAAGGAATGTACCTGCCGTACAACAGAGCATTAATGGCAGTATCATCTGATCCTTACACTTAAATAGGTCCTTTTTTAAAAGTGCAGAATCAAAAAAAACGAGAGAGAGAGCGCGAGATCAGTGCATGCCTACCAAATTAATACTCAAAACATCAATATGACCAACATTTCACACACATATTAGCCTTCATTCTGCATGAAGTAAGTTAACTCTTCTGTCTCCCTGCTCACAAGGCTGTTACTCAAGAGTCTTGTGGTTTTTAAACACATCCATGTTCCTTTTGTTTCTATGCAACAAAGAAATACTCATAAAAGGCGAATACGCACAAGAATTGGACATTGAAGGACAAAAAAAAAAATAGGTTCTGTGGACAGAGGAGTTCAAATGTGACATTTTTGTCTCCAACATAAGATGACGGTGAACAGGAGAGATGATGTGATCAGACTGCCTCACCCACACAAACCTGGAGGTGGAAGCTTAACCAACATGGCTACGTTCCATAATTCAACACCATGCAATTGGACTGCAGCTGATTGTAAGCCGAAATGTATGTCCGAGCTCTGTGTTATTTACAGAGCAAACATCAGGCTGGAATGTTCTCTATTATGCAATGGCCTGCTCAGTCACCTCACCTAAATCCTATATCACTGCTCTGGGTTGAACTGGTTTGCAACGTCAGAAAGAAACAAAGAAAACTAGTGAACACCTTTGACGAGATTTACAAAAAAGAACGCCAAAGTATTTCAGCTGAATGTTTGAAGAATGAAACTGTCTGTTTCTTGCAAAGAGTGTGTAAAGCTATTATTTATGCTAAGGGATAAATCTTCATCCCATGACCTAGTTTTCTGCATAGAAACAAATGTCTCTTCAAAATCCATAAAACATTAGATGTTACCACACTTTTTCCCACGAACTGTATGCGATTGTGTTTTAAGCAAATGCTTTTGAACTGCTACGTCGCTCTTGCCATAACTGGGCAGCGTTCATTTTGAATTTCATTGACCTCAGAAGTGCTAGCTTGACTGCATTCTCTGACAATCGAACAAATAATTACAGAGAAATATTCTCAATATTTCTGTCAGCTGAACGAATTTCTTTTAAAAAGCTAGCAGAAAGTGTATCCAAGTGACTAGCATTTATTAGCTTGATATGTTAAATAGCTTGCTCCTCATTAAAAATTAGGTCCAATGTACTACGCACTATGAGGATATTGCAAAAGAGTCGATGTAGAAAATCCCCTCGAGAAGGAAAAGCAAGAGATAACGCAGTCGCGTTCACAACGACGGGGATCAGATCGTGTAACGGATTAGCGGCACAGACCCAGTGTGTACCACCTGGTTTCAGTGCAACAGTTACAGATAGTTCATACTAGTTTTAGCACCTTTAACCACAGCCCTGTGTGTATATGTATGTATGTATATGCATGCGTGTGTAATACCATAAATTAATGGGGTGCTAATCACAAGCTAATGAGTTCAGTCAGATATTTACAACCAAACAGCAAACTTGGATTTTTACAGAGTAACAGACATTAACAAGGGAAGATATTTTCAAAGCGCTCGCCTTACATGTCACTTCTTTAACTCGGGCCCTGGATGTGCAAACTACCTGAATTCAAGTCACAGGAAACTGCGTATGAAATTTCCTAAGATGTCGTGATGCTTTTCAAGACCCCCCCCTTAATTTCTCTGATGTTTACTTAGGACACAAATACTTTTACATAAACAGTTCATCGGTTGTTTCAATACTAATTTACCATTTTAATAATTTTATTCAATACCAAAAGGGGGGGCAGTGGATCGGTTTTAAGCTAAGCTTTGCCGTTGTTGAGGTCAGTTACTTCAGCATGATACGTTTTTCCTCACATTTCAGCTACCTTATAAAGCTATCAGAAAAAGGACAAGAAGAACAGTGGCATCACCCTTTAAAAAAGAAAAAGATATAATGCTTGCAAACAAGTAGCCAATTGGACAAGAGAAAATGATTTCCCCCATTCACATTGTATTTATTCATTTATTCAACAGTTAGAAAGTAAACCTCGTCCCCAACCACCTCCCACCCCACAGGTACGTGTCCCGATTCCCCAAAAATCTATATCTCGCGTCATGTATTGTAATGATCCGGATATTGAAGACATCCTAAAAAATAAATTAGCCAATCACAAAGCTTGATCGTGTGAGGACATCACTACCGATCGGTTCTTATCTTTGGCTTGACCTCCAACTAGGCGAAAGAGAGTTCCCCACTAGCAGGCGTGCTAGTGATTTTGTCTATTGCTAGCTACTTTGCAAACTCACTAGGTAGGTACGGTGTCTGTGTAGCTGGCATGATTAGCAAACCTACTGGGATTCGATCAGGAAATTGAGTTAGAAAAATGAATCAACATGATAATATAGTCATATAGAAGCCAAAGCCCATCCCTTGTTGACCCCAGCGTATATTGGGAGAAATTCTCTAGCTGCCATGTCGCCTGATCAGCCTAATTGTACACGCAGTTTCAAAAACATCAGACAAAAAAAGGAAAGGAAATTTTTTTCCATAAAATTCACCAAGGCCAAGTCTCAACCCTGTTTGTCACATTGTTTAAAATATATTAAAAATATTTTCATTCGAAAAAAAATCGGCCCCAAAAACAAAAACAAAAGAAGGTACAAAAATAGCACCCACGTTTATTTCGAAGAAAAACGTAGTTCATTAGCTCCAATGGCTTTCTTGATTTGTGGTTAAAAACAAATGATCTGGCATCCAGAGGTCTCGCAGCTCCTGTCGTCTGGGAAAGGCTGTAACGTTTTTAAGTTTCAGGTGCGTTCTGCCGACTTGATGCCATTTTCCCGGGCCGGTTTAAACTGGCGCAGACGAGCCATGGCCCTGTCGATGGTCAGTGTGCTCACCAGGCCGAAGTCGTGCATGCTGACCAAATGAAGCAGGAAGTTCCGGCACAGGTCTTTCTCAACGACGACATCGCCGTAGTTCTCCACAAACTGCATGCAGGACTGAGTCATCTGATTATCAGCTATAAATCTGATCATGGGGGGGAAAAGAAAAAGGAGATAATTCGATTTATCAGGCGTTTTTCAAGCAAGGCCTCGTCACCTTCACTTGACTTGAAACACGGCCAGTCGGACTTTTAGAAAAAGCCACATCATCTTAATCATCATCATCAAGGCAGCAGTTAATTTGATTTGCAGCACAGCCAGCTGCTTGAGTTGATTGGGAACACAGGCAGTCAGGCATTAGGAAATGGTGTTACCTAATGCTCCGTCTAAAACACATTACAAAATTGGATTTCTAAAAGCTTTTAATGACATCAGATGCCTGCATTCCTCTCAGAAAGTTGGAGGTGTGGGACCCAAATTGGATTACCATCAGCAAGATGCCTTACAGAACATTGTGAAGCATTCCCAAATGTAGGTCGAATTGTGGGTTTCGAAGTGCTGCTTGAGGTTCGTTTTATTTTTACTGAACTTTGACACGATCACAGGCTGAAGTACACCACCAGAAATAAGGATACATACCCATGCTTCATTACATGAAGGTTCCACAGTTTCATCACCTCCTTCTCTCCTTCGTTGACGTCAGTAAACTCGTCGATTTGCTACAATGAGACAACAACAATGGATTTGAAGGTTAGGGTTCCAAACGGTTCCTCTGCTCCTCCTTTACGTCACACGAAGGAAAACCCTCTTCACAGACCATCGTAAAAAAAAAAAAATTATAATAAAAAAAAGCTGCTTAATCTGTTTTCACACTATCAAGCAACAAGTCTGTTGTGAAAAGTGCACGTGCACTCATTACTGATGTGGAAATGTTGGTCAGTCAAGAGAGAAAAAAATAAAAAGATGCAGAGACTAAAGATCATCAGTAGGTCATCATAGTAGTGTATAATTTCCATACAGCTGAGAAAGTAAAAAAAATAAACGCTCTCATTAGGTGTTGCTGCTACCGAAATCGCAGCTCTGAGTTATGTGCTTGATGCTTCTGCTAACAAGAAAAGCTGCGCAAAACATTGTTGTTTCCTCACCATGACCGTTTTCTCCCTCAGCCATTCCGGGTCTTTCTCGTCCTCGCTGTCTACTTCCATCTCGTGGGGACGCAGAGGCATGCAGCTGTCACTGTGGAAGTACAGACGGTTGTGGCCGCTCACTAATGGCCTCCTCTGCTCCAGCGGGACCTCGTCACACTCCAGAAACTCGGAGAGACTCGGCTTGGTGCGTCTGGGCCTGTAAACACACCACCACGATCAACAACACGCTAGAGGTGTATATGCTTCACAGCAAGACGAGGGGAACGGAAAGGACAGTAAAACTTGGGGGAACAGGGTTCTACAGGTCCAGGACTGGTTTCCTTCTAAATATGAGGCCTATTTGAAGAGAGATTTAAAACCTCTCAGTAACCAGTGTGTGAGAGCATGAAAAAAGCAGTTCGGAATCTTAATCAAACACAAACAGAAAAACTGACCTGCAGACAAGGGTGTGTGTGACGCAGGTGCGTTTAACAGGACCGTTGCGACTGAAGGCGAAGCCAGGCTGGCAGTGCAGGTCGTGAGGATTTCCGACATAGGATCCATCGTAACACTCGTTCACAGACACGTCTATCCTCGCTCCTTTAGGGTGAGGCTGCTCAACACAGAACACAGAACATTTCTATTTTCAAAACTAATACATTTTTTAAATAGCATTTCAGGATTGTGATCGATTCACAGGATTCTCCATTTAATTGGAGCCCGGCTGAATTCTATGCTTAGAGCCATGCGATATATATAAATCACACATTTGTTAAAAGGGAGCCATGCTAATCTTCTCTGTATTGTTCCAGTTTCACCTCCTGCCGTAGCTTTAGTCCACACACACTGGCACGAAAGATAAGAGCTTTTTTTTTCTCCTCACCACATAGTTGAAGATGAAGCGGCTGTGAGAGAGCTTGAGGTGTTTGAGGAGGCTGTAAAGTTTGCGGCAGTTGAGCGTACACCAGGGACAGTGCAGGTCGTCTCGAGCCTCCGTCTGCTGCCGTGTGTTATTGTTATACAAAAACTACAGAAAGGAACGAAAAAAAAATATGACCAAAAAACACAGCTTTTAGCAAATAGCATCACTTCCTCTATTAGTCATTAAATTTCCTCTACTTCTTATTTTTTGTAAATGGGATACTATTAACCTGTTATTAGCATGTCATACAAGTGATTTAATGCAAGTCTGCTGAAGTGGCTTAGCTGCAGACTCCATCAGTGGGCAGTTGATAACCTCGACAATGAAGGAACTATAATGAGTGAGTGAGGATGGGTTGCCTTTTCAGTCCGATTCCTCTTAAGGCTTCTTCCTCATAATATCTCAGGAGCTTTTTCCCCTAACCATCATCACCTCACTCAGTAGGGACAAACAAATAGGGGTAAATTAACGATGCTCAAATGTTTATTTGCAATCTATTTATTTCTGTAAAGCCGCTTTGGGGAATGTCGATTGATAAAAGCACTATACAAATAACACTGGAGTGAATTTTGCTGCATCGGCTCATTAAGACTCAAAGGCACACTGCGTTTCATACTCGGATTTAAGATTCACAGAGGAAAAAGTGTTACCTGATAATAAACGCGGAGTTTCTGTCGAGGCTCGACGTGCAGCTGCTCTCTCCGCAAGTGTGCATCCGAGGTTACGGGATCTTTAACGGCTGGATAATGAAACACAGCGGAAATATCAGTGCGGCGAATCGACCAGTGACTAGAGTGCAATGCTTGCACTAAAACTAACTGCAGGTAATGTGGAAAATCAGGTTTAATACATAAGTATGACATACAATTTGTTTTTAAATGTCTGCGATTTTTACAATAGGAAAGTTTAATGTCGCCATACCTACTGTTTGGGACGGTTTCGGTGCGCTAGTCTTCAGGTTGTCGCTGCCGCTTGTGTGCGTGTTGCGTGTCGCAAGAGGTCGGGTCAATGGCGGCGTGGTGATGTCACTTTCCTCGCCTGTCCAGCGAAGCGTGAACTGCAGATTCGGGCCGTGAGAGAACGTGTCGAATGGAGGGACCCACTGAAGCATACACATATTCGTGCGCGCGCACACACACAACAGGTTTAAATCCAGGGTCGTGTTTTCTTACAAATAAACAAACAACTATTGCTTGATGCATTGTTTCTCATTGACCCAATCTTTTTCGTCACACCTTTCCATCCACAATGGTTTCCCAAGTGGCTCGTTTTTTGCCGACGGGACACTCCTCCATTTCCTGCATCGACACTTCGTATTCCCCGTCCAGCAGCTGCAGTCGCCTGTACAGAAACACAAATATGATCGCACAAATGAAGCACTGACATGCCATTTCATATGTTCTCACACACACACACACACACACACACACACACACACACACACACACACACACCTGTTCTTATCAAACACAGTCATCTGTGCTACAAAAGTTGTCTCGCCATCATCTCGGTGGGAGGTGTAACGCTTCTTTCTGCCGGGGATCTCGTCAGCAACGTCTGCGCGCACACACACACACACGCACACACTGTGTATGAGTAATACTATGATGTAACTAATGGTCACACGGGGTAGGCGAGCTGCTATATATACACACACACACACACACACAGTTATGACACATCCTGATGCATTCTTAAGCGGTGTGCTTTCGTCCTCAGACCTCCGTTTATCGATACACAACAGAATATAAAGGAATAGCCCACTGTTACAAAGTATTCCATACATTGGACATTAAGGGTTTGTGTAGATGGTGGTATGACGTACTGTTGTCCCGGGTGCTGATCTCCCTCCCTGCAGAACATGTGACCCTGAAGAGTAGAGAGTAAGACTTGACCATGTGGCTGTTGCTGGGCTCAAACTCCTGACTGGGCACCGTGATGGTCGGCCCTGTGCCCGTCTTCCCCCGCGGGTTCAGAGGTACCTGCTTCTTCGCTGTAGGCACCTGTTTGATGGGGCAACTCACGTCCTGAAAACAAGTAAAGGACAGACAGGTAGAGTAAGGACAGAAATGAGTAGAGACCAAATAGAAGATATTAGATTAGATTCAACTTTGTCGTTGTGCAGCTCTGGTGAGTTCCATGTTCAGGATGATTGAGGCAGTGCTACACATCAGTGGTGCACACACAAAATATTAACACAGTTTTAAAATGTTCACTTTGGGTGTACTCACTTTTGTTGCCAGTTATTTAGACAATAATGGCTGCATGTTGAATTATTTTCGGAGGACAGTTAATCGATACTGCTATACAAACTGCACAATGACTAATCTAAAATATAAGTTTCATTTCTATAGTATTGTCCCTTGAGAATATATAATGGTTGCTGAACTGTGAGGGGTGTACTCACTTTTATGAGATTACATACACACACAAAGTATTTATGCATATATACACAAATTATTGGGTCACCTGACCTTTTCTGCTATACAGTATGTGCTTCTTTTCCAAACTGTTACCACAAATCTGGAGGCTCTCAATTGTATAGGACGTCTTTAGATGCGCTCTAAACAAAAAAAACTAAAACCTTTGCATTCACTTGAACTTGGAAACTCAAACCTGTTCCAGCATGGCAATTCCCCTGTGCACAAAGTGAGCTCCTTGTAGATCTGGCTTACATGCTTTAGAGATGAAGGTCTTGAGTGGGCTGCTACAAAGCTTTGATCTCATCCCTACTGAACACCTTTGGGATGAATGTGAACGCTGACTGCATCCCACGTCTCCTAACCTACACCAGTACCTGCCCTTCATAACACCCTTGTGATAAACACAAATATCTATAAGCACACTTGAACATCTAGTAGAACAGCTTCCCAGAAAAGTGGAGGGAATTATAAGAGCAAATTGGGACTAAATTTGGAAGCGAACCTCAAAAATAACATACTTATATACACACTATATTTTTTATAGTGTTCAATTTATTCATTTTAATAAATTGCTTTCGGTGTTTGCCCCGGAAACATAAAACACACACACACACACACACACACACACACACACACACACACACACACACACACACACACACACACACTAAAAACCACACATTTTGATTGCAAGGCCGCTTTAAAAGTGACCTCCTACGGTCTACGGCTCATGGGGTGTGTGGGAGAGAGTGCGGAGGCATTTACCTTTCTCTTCTTATGACACACTTTGATGAGCAACACCTCTAGCAACACGGAGCTTTCCTCGTTCTCGCAGTTCTGCGTCTTGTCTGAAACGTTCGAGTACAAAATTGTTAGCCAGGCAAATAAATGAGCGCAGTAGGAAAGACAGAGGGGAAAACCGAGCGGAGTTTACACTAGTTTGGTCGGCATGCAATTACTTTGAGGGACATATAAATCCCCTTTATACAGCAAATATAAAAATCCTGGTAGGATATATTTATCCTATCACTCAGACAGATATACAGTCGGAAAGACATGTAATTAAACACACTATGTCTACAGAGCATGACATCTACTTCATTTGATCAAAGGCGAGACCGCGATGTGAGAATGTAATATCAGTGTAGCAGCTGCTCTTACCGACTTTATGGAAGAAGCCGGTGAAGGTGAGCTGCAGGTGTGATGCCAAACTGTGGAATTCAAAGGACATGCATTAGACTCATAATACTTCATTACGTTTTTGCCATCCTAAAACTTTGACTTTTAGTCAACATGTAAAGTATTAGAATGAGGACTTGTTTGCATATCGTGATACTGCCGTGATTTTGGTATATAGCGCAGCCCTACTGGATTAGCAGAGATCAGCTTACTTGTGCGCCTCCTGCTCTGTTTTCATCCTCTCCACTTGGAGGAGCAGATTGTCCATGCAGAAATCTTTTCTAACAGAGAGACAGACAGAGAGACAGACAGACACAGAGAGAGAGAGAGAGAGAGAGAGAGAGAGAGAGAGAGAGAGAGAGAGAGAGAGAGAGAGAGAGAGAGAGAGAGAGAGAGAGAGAGAGAGAGAGAAGGAAGAAACCAAATGTACTCAAACTTTGTCACAAACACTTAACAGACCAAGTTCAAATATTATTTAAAAACAAACACTTATACAGGTGTGTGTGTGTGTGTGTGTGTGTGTGTGTGTGTGTGTGTGTGTGTGTGTGTGTGTGTGTGTGTGTGTGTGTGTGAGAGAGAGATCTTTTACATAGTGTGTTCTCTAAAAGAAAAGGTATATTTAACATTTATGGAAGGAGTCTCCAGTGTTAGTTTTCCTTGTGCTCTTTGTGCTGGTGGGGGACATTTTACAGTAACAATACCATTCAGTGTAACTCTAAAAGCTTAAAAGCAAAATGTGTCATGTGTTGATAAAAAAGGAAATGCTGTAATGGTTGAAAAAACACTAAGATAGGAGAAATAAAACTTTTCAGGACCTGGCGTTTGGGAAGGAAACCTTATCTCGGCATATGTTCATAATAAAATATGTCTTTATGATCAAAGGTGACACTGAAGAATGTAGAGCAACGTGCAAGGACATTATAAACCAAAATTTATTAGAGCAGGTTTTGATTACTATTATTATGATGATGATGATGGTGTACAGTCATGTTCATCTAGTCAGCTTCTTTCGCGTTGAGAAATCAGAGGAGGTTATTACCATGTGGTCGTGATCATTTCTCAATGACTGCGTCGCCATCGCACAGAACCTTGTATTCGTCGCACGTGTGTAATAAGGAACTCGTCGCAAACTACAGGCTTTTTGACAGTTAGTGGTTTCACCTCTATATGGCAATGAAACTGCTGATGGTACAGGCACTGCTGAAGCGCTGCGGCTTACTATATTACTCCAATTCAAGCCGCATTTACAACAAATTGTCATGCGCAAATATGCTGTTAGATAAATTATATAACACTTTTTATAATCCATAAGCGATTCATTGCTCGTAATTATACATTAATTATATTGCCTAAAAATAATTTTCAAAAAAAGACTCAAAACTCTGAGAGGAATTATTGAGCATAGATGGTCCCTAAGTTACAATGGTTCGACTTACGATTATCCGATCCTATGATGACGATAGCGATATGAGAAAATCGCAAAAATATATGAAGTTTTGCGCGGTGGGCAAACCGGCGCCCGCTGCCACAAACATTTATACTGTACAGCTTATACAATGCGGTACTGTTAATTGCTGTTTTTCTAAATTATATACTGTAATCATACTGATGGCTAGGCTAGGTCACAACTTAAGATATTTTCAAGTTATGATGAAGTTATGAAGAAACGCATCCCTACCATAAATGGGGAACCTGTACTTTCTCATGTTTTGGTAACCAATACAAAAAGGGTATTAATAAATACATAAAAAAAAGGTACCCAATATATCACAACAATAATGTGTATGGTGAGAAACAAAACTGCATAAAATGTGTCTTTGATTCATTTGATTTAAAAAAAAAAAAAAAAAATACATACAAAAAAATTAAATAAAATGTAGACCCAGAAATGTATTATACATGTTCTGTTCATTACAGTGGATAAACATTTGTCAATATTTCGTCAATATTTCTCTATATTTATCCACCCTCACAGAGAGAACATGCTCTGAAACATAACCAGAGTTCAGTTCCATTCTATAATATGCTGCATATAAACCGTGTTTCGCCATGTTTCCTCATTATTATATACTTTAACCTAATATCTGAAAGTTACCTTTTGCCACTGGCTCTGGAGTTGCGGTGGGACATGTACGTGAGGGTCCTGTGCAGAAAAATGGGCTGGAACAAAAAGGGAAAGGTAGAAACATTACAACCCGGTCACATCTCAGACATTTCTATGCTCAGCTTTAATAATTCAGAAGCAGCCCGATTGCATGTGCTTACAGCCATGAGGTTCCTCGTGCGAAGGAATCGGTATATCTGAGTCGGTTCTGCAAACAGTAGAAAAAGACAGCGTCAGATTTCCTACAAACTAGAAAAAAAATAAATGGTGTTTTTTTTAAATAAATGTAATCCTAGTCATAGTAGAGTTGTAGTAATAGTTGTACATATAAACCTTCAGACAGCCTGTTCTGAGGGGGAACATCTAAACAGAACTAACTTTGGTTCTCAACCAACATCTACATTTATATCATCTAAGGGAGTTTTTCCTTGCCACTGTCGCCACGGCTGCTCATCAGGGACAAACGCACACCATTCACCTTCACTGTTGTTTTCTGTAAAGCTGCTTTGAGACAATGTCTGTTGTGAAAAGCGCTATACAAATAAACTTGACTTGACTTGACTTGACATTTAGACAACAGGTTGGCCATGTTAAATAGCTTCAGCTCATGATTTACAAGTTAAAACCAGGCATGTTATTAAACAGTGTCTTGCTTCATGTTTCTCCAACAGCACTTTGCCTATTAATTGCTACGAAACTGAAAATCTAACAACCACAACATCCCAGTTATGTCCAGGAACACGGAATCTTTTATGCAAACTAGAGATGCATGACTTCATATGAAGTGTTAGGGTTGATAACAGAACTAAAATCTGATCCATCTTGCTATCCAGTGCTTGACTAACGTGAAATATATCGATACAGGTAGCACCTGTCTTACGAAATAGAGAGGGAGCGGAAAAATGTCGCGTAAGTTGAGAAGAGTGAGACTTGCGTGTCTCTGTCTCACAAAGCATGCCTGGCAGGCGTTCTTCTTCTTCTCCTTCTTCTCCCTCTGTTTATGCCGTTGTCAAATCTAAATAGCGTGTGCGGATTTGGACAGTTTCCTTGAATATATTTTGATTTATTTTGTTTTTGATTTATTACTTTTTTTTGGGTGGGTGTTCGTATCTCCGAAAAATCGTAAGTCAGGGCTGACTGTGTGTGTGTGTGTGTGTGTGTGTGTGTGTGTGTGTGTGTGTGTGTGTGTGACCTCGATAGTTCGCGACTTTTCATTTGGAACCGGACTAAGAGTAACTCGTGAAATCTCAATCTGATCGTGAGAAGTGGCTCGAAAGTTCGGAGTAACATTTCATAAACATGTTTGAAAAACTATTTTATTATTGTATTATTCATTTAAAACATCTATGACAAGTAATTCACAATTTTAAAGCATGCTCTGATTTGAATGCACTATTCTACAAACAGAACACTATGGAAAAACTGTGGAATTTCTTGTTAACCTGAGTACTGGTAAGGTTTACTTGTAAAACGGTATTGTTCCCATTTGGATTTATTGTTGTACCTCATGGTAATTCAAGCACCAATATGATTTAACTATAGTATACAATTCTGAGCATGTTTCACCTCAGAACTTCAAAACACTACAATGGCCTTACAATCGTACGCTAGACTTAACTATGGAATCGACTACGGTATTTCTTGGTTCTATAATGGCATGGAAATGTATAAAGAACACATTTACTATAGCAATCTTTAAAAAGTATATTTGTTCTTTTACTCAAGTACAGGGTTTTTCTCATTTACCAAAAATGGTGCTTCATTGCAAACATAATAACTTCACTTTAACTATAATATAGAATGGATAGATTAGGTTTCTTGTTCATTCGTAGCAAATATAATATAATGACGTTTAAACCATGGTATAATACGATTAGATTGGGTTTCCTGTTCCTTCATAGCAAGCATAACTACGCTTTAACTATGGTATAGTATGGGTAATTAGATTTCCAGGTCCTTGATGGTAAATATATCTATGCATTTACTATGGTAGAGTACAGTTCAATTAGCTTTTCTGTTCTTCCATGGTCATTATTTCTACCTGTTCATCAGCTAAATCAACGATTTGCCCAAACCCAGACAAAATCCGAGATCACCCCAAGCTGCGATTTAGGATCATCTCAGCTGGGACGCTTCGGATTTGGTTCAGAAGACGACCAACAATGCACGAAGACATATCTGGCATGCCTTCAGGTTTTACTTCCAGGAAAAAGGGGTACTAAACGGTACCTTCTCAGCACTGGAGTGGCCCGAATGGTACCCTTTTGGTGTACATTTCATTAGTGTACCATCTATGCTTTGGAACCTGTTAATGGTTGAGGCAAGTTTTATAGGAACAAAGGAATGTGTGTGTGTGTGTGTGTGTGTGTGTGTGTTGCCCTACTCCTTCCTCTCCTCGGGTCTTTTTGAGTTTATAAGTATAAGACGGAGTTTGGTGAATGATCTATGAGAAATGAAGATCATAAAGAGGGATACCCCGAGCGCACGTGCCGCAGGCGCCCCCCTGATCTGCCTGTTGCTTTTTTTTTTACTAAGTAAAAAGTAGACAATGGTGCCGGTGGTGTATTTTTTTTTTCCATTCTGGTTCAAGACATTTGCAGGAAATGCATGCTTTTTTTCCCCCACCCAGTCCACGCTTCAAAACCAAGTCGCATAGATTTTACTTTATAATTAAATATATTACGCATATTTTTTAATATTTTCAACTCAAGCATGATGAGACCATACCCACCACGCACATGGTACAGAAGTAATGAGATAAAGAGAGAGGGGTTTAAGGGTTAGAAGAGCACAGAAAGGTATTCCAGAGCAGAAGTGTATTGGAAACGAGAGCGCGCGGGTCAGACTCACTTTCGAAGGCCTGTAGGAAGAGCTCGTGGTCGGCTTGGAGCTGCTCCATTTTGGGTCTCTTGGCAGCGTTCATGGACAGGCTGCTGGCGTGGGCTGGGGGCGCGTATGTTTTGGCGGATCTATACGGATCCGAGCCGGGCTTGTGCGGTGCCATGAGCCAACTCCGACCTTCTACTCCGACCTTCCCCTCCGACAGGGACAAACACAAACACCGAGACCGAATCTCCCCGCACAGCTCCACCGAACAAAAGGCAGCGCTCTCAGTGGTAACAGGACTTCCGCCAGCGGATGAAACGGCGCGCGCTCGTCTCCATGGCAGCGATTTAAAAAAAAAAAAAAAAAAAAAAATTAAGAAGAAGAAGGAGGCACCGCGCGCGCACACTGCACAGACCCCGAGTTTTATGTTAATGCAACATTAAATATTAAATTCTTTGATCTCCTCCAATGGGGACTTTTTTTTTCTTTTAACATTTCCGCAAACCTGTTTCCGGAAGCACGAAGTTTAAAACATGTCCGACTTTACTATTATAAAATGATAAAATATAAAGAGTAAGATGGAAAAAAAACAATACATAAATAGGGTTGAATAAATAACAAAAAAATTGTAATTCACAAATAGAAACCTTATGGATCCGTGACTCGGTTTCAATTTACATAAAAAGGCACTACATAGGGCACAGAAGCCCCTATTTCATACACTATGTATCAAGTGAGCCTACAAAGAGTAATGTAAATGTTTGGCATTGAGCCCATCTGGACAGCCAATCACAGAGAACCTGGGCACGTTTGGTAGAGAGGTCCGTGCTTCCGGTTTGATGTGACGTTAAAAAAGCGTTCCAATTCTGTTGTTGCCTCAGTGAAGTTCCCTTGGACGCCATGTTAAGGGAGATTGAGATTCAGCAGTCTGTTGTGGGTTATGAGAAAAGGGCGCTTGGTGTTTCTTGTATTAATATTTAAATACATTTCTGCTCTTCTGATGCATGTCATATAGACAAATGTGTTATAATGAGTATTTCCTTCATGCAAAATGGAGTTAAGCGTTATATGTTTAACAAATTGATCTAATCTGGTCTGATCAAAATTGATCTTGTATTCCAGTGTGAAGGCTCACAGTCGGAGTTCCTGTACTGGACACTTGTCACCAATCGAAATGTTTTATGGATTAATAAAAAAAACATTCAGATTTAATAGTTACGTTCGATATCTTCCACAACAATGTAATAATGTTATAATAAAAAAAATGTCAAGGCAAGAGTGTGTGTTTAAATACCTGGGGGTCAAGAGTGCAAAGTAATGGAGAGTGTGTTAGAGAAGTGAAGAAAAAGGAATCCACTCGGTGCCATGAAGGCTGGTTCCACTTTTTACATGATGTTACTGTGGAGGATTCAACTCAAGAACCATGAAGATGTATTTGGACTGTAAATGATATAAAATGTTTGCTACAATCACCAGTTTCCTTGTGTTCCTGTTTTACATCTCTCCAAGCACTATTTCCTCTTTAAAGCCGAACTCTGACTCCTCACATAGTGCGATTGCTCTTATAGTGCTGCATTAAACTGTAAATATTCTAACATTGGGTAAGTATTTCTCTTATCATTTATAAGCAGGAAGGCTGAAGAAAGCCCTAAACGAAGTTTCCTTTGCATGTAGAAAACTCTTCATGACAATTATTCAAATGTAGTAAAAACTTGGAAATATTTATACCATACACATGAAATACACACAAAACAGAGCGGATTATGAGAAATCATAAAAACTGGGTGAAGTCCATTGAGTTTGTGTATTTATTAAAATGAAAGATCAAATATAAGAGTTTATATGCGATGCAAAAGTCACATAATCATTAGTGTTGCATCAATACCAAATGCTGGTACAGTGCTCAATGACTTGCATACATACAAAGCATCATGGGATGTCACATGTATGACATAAGCCTAGTGTAATGACACATGTCAACAATCTTTATTTCCTGATTCATAATAGAGCAGTGCTAGTGATGTGAGAGCACTTCACTTCAGCGAGCACTGAGCACTGAGGAATCCTTGAGATCTCCAGGGTCTCAGTGTCTGTTAAACATACTGTTTAATATTATTGATTAGTTGTCGTCAGTCGGTTACTTTTTACTCTGTCAATAATGATAATTACAAAAATTGACAATCACAATTCTGGCGATCGGGTGTAAAGTGCAGACATGAGCTCACAGTTATGTCTCATAATTCATAATTCCACAGGACACGACAAGAGAAACTGTCTGTGTAGAAATGTGTGTTAGAAATGACACATTTGTTTAGACATATATATATAAAAAAACAGTTAATATTGTAAACTTTCAAAACCTGTCAGATAATCTGACCAAGAAAAAAAAAGTTAATCCTCTATCTATGCATCATCGTTCTCACACACTGAGGACCGCTGTGTCGATCTCATGGTTCTCCGAAACTCACAGCCCGGGCTCTGGTGTGTCATTTCTTCTTAAGACGATGTACGAGATGAGGAGGACGAGGCTCGCCGTCAGGAACATGATGAGGAACTGGTGGATGGTGAGGATATTCTCTAAGGTGTGGATCCTCTCCTCCATGGCGCTGGTGTGGAAGTAATCGTACACAGACGCCCCGATGCCCCACACCATCCACACGACATCCACTATCATCTTCATGGTTCAGGCTTTTGACCTTCTCCACATACATGCATACACACACACTATGTTACAAAGAATCGATGAAGCTCCACTTGATCTACGCTGCATCTGTTACAGGAGAATTTCAGGAGATCAGCAATCTCATATGAAGGTAAAAAAAAATCAGCTATCTATATCTATATCTATATATATATATATATATATATATATATATATATATATATATATATATATATATATATATATATTGTGACATAACACACTTTAAACACAATGCATTTACATACACACAAACACAGGCTCTAACATCGTCTAACATTATTATTTAATCGTTCGTTGCTTTTGACACCAAGAGTATTTTCTTCTTCTTCTTCTTTCGGCTGCTCCCATTAGGGGTCACCACAGCGGATCATCCTTCTCCATACCCCCCCTGTCCTCTACATCTGCCTCTTTCACCCCAACTACCTGCATATCTTCCCTCACCACATCCATAAACTGCCTCCTTGGTCTTCCTCTTTTGCTCCTTCCTGGTGGCTCAGCATTTCCCTACCGATATACCCCATGTCCCTCCTCTCCACATGTCCAAACCATCTCAATCTCGCCTCCCTCACCTTGTCTCCAATACGTCCTACATGCACTGTCCCTCTAATAAACTCATTTCTAATCCTGTCCATCGTCGTCACTCCCAACAAAAACCTCAACATCTTCAGCTCTGCTACCTCCAGTTCCACCTCCTGTCTTTTACTCAATGCCACTGTCTCTAAATCATACAATATGGTCTCGCAGGTCTCACCACAGTCCTATAAACTTTCCCTTTCACTCTTGCAGATACTCTTCTGTCACAAATCACTCCTGTCACTCTTCATCCACCAACTCCACCCTGCCTGCACTCTTTTCTTCACTTCTCTAACACACTCTCCATTACTTTGCACTGTTGACCCCAGGTACATGAACTCCTCCACCTTCTCCACCTCTTCTCCCTGCAACCGCACCACTCCACTGTCCTCCCTCTCATTCACACACATGTACTCTGTCTTACTCCTAATAACTTTCATTCCCCTTCTCGCCAGCGCGTACCTCCACCTCTCCAGGCTCTTCTAAACCTGCTCCCTACTCTCACCACAAATAATAATATCATCTGCAAACATCATAGTCCAGGGAGACTCCTGTCTAAGACAACAGACAGAGTGGTGAGACAACCTGTCCATCACCACTGTAAACAGGAAAGGGCTCAGAGCCGATCTTTGATGCAGTCCAACCTCCACCTTAAACCAGTCTGTCGTTTCTACTGCACACTTCACTGCTGTCACACTGTACTCATACATGTCCTGCATCACCCTCACATACTTCCCTGACACACCTGACTTCCTCGTACAATACCACAACTCCTCCCTAGGCACTCTGTCGTACGCTTTCTCTAAATCCACAAACACACAATGCAACTCCTTCTGACCTTCTCTATACTTCTCCATCAACATTCTGAAAGCAAATAATGCGTCTATGGCGCTCTTCCTCGGCATGACACCGTGACAGAGTATAACATGTCCAAAACAAAAAGAAATCAACTCTGTCAACTCACCGCACCAGATCTCATACAGAACACATCAGCGGGTTCTTCTATTTTTACATCGCGCATGCGCGGTGACACTGTCACGCACCCCGCGCTGGCCCTGTCTCATTCTCAGGCTCATACACTGCGCGCGAGCTATATGAGGCACGAGGAGTATTTTAACGTCGCGCATGCGCGGGTCGTAGAGCAAACGGACAGCTGCTGTCTGATTGTGCATAGATGTCAGGAGATAACATACACAAATGACATGATAAATTTATGTACAAGTATGATTGTTGTATGATAAAGTATATACAGAATAAATATGGTTGGAATATACAGTAGTGTGGTGATAAACAGGTTATGAATGGTGCAAAGATTCATAATGGATAAGTGCAAAATAGAAAAAAAACCCAAAAAGTGACAATGCAGTAGTATATGTACGGAGTGGATGGATTCATACGAACTATAAAAGGATTCATATTTGAATGTCATTAATAATTCACACAAATTAAAACCTGTCATTTATTATCATTGTTTCAATAAATCACTAATCACC
Source organism: Silurus aristotelis (assembly GCF_946808225.1). Classification (NCBI taxonomy): domain Eukaryota; kingdom Metazoa; phylum Chordata; class Actinopteri; order Siluriformes; family Siluridae; genus Silurus; species Silurus aristotelis. Next base: position 19,245,869 of record NC_139590.1, on the reverse strand, counting down.
ATTGTTCCAATCATTATTTCCCTCCAAAAAACATTTATCATCACCACGGTTCCAAACAACCAGTCACTCATCACCACTGCTTCAATCAAGTCATGTGAAGTTAAAAAGCTTTTATTGTCATTTCAACCATATATTGTTGACGCAGTACACACTGAAATGAAACAACGTTCCTTCAGAACCTTGATGCTACATACAACAACTATCACAGTAACAAAAAACACAGGGCTAAGGACTAGTGTCCTCACCACATAAAGTGCATGTGTGCACCTGGTGCAAACAATGCAAAGACAATCAAGCACTCATCATCATTATTTTCCCACAAAAAAAAACAGTCACTAATCACCATTGTTTCAAACAACCTGTCTCCAAAAGTTCACTCATCACCATCCTGCAAATTTCTTATTGCATCCACTACCATATCTGTTAATTTCACTGTTTCAGTTTGTCTACGTTGCATAAATATTTTGGTAAATAGTACAAATAATGTTTGAAATTATGCTTAAAATCAACCTTCACACATACTCTTCATTCTCCAGCCGCCCAAACTGTGCAACATTTTACAAAAGCCATTTGACTATTTAATACAAAAGGGACTGCGCGCACACACACACACACACACACACACACACACACACACACACACACACACACACACACACACACACACACACACACACACACAATGAATAAACTCATTAACTCTGCACAAAATTGCCTTTTTGTGTTCATATGTACAGTATTTATTATTACATGAACAATTTATTTTCACAAAGACAAATCTTCTGTACTGCTCGGTGCTGCAACGTCCCTACATCTACTGTCTCACTGTCTTATGTTGTTTTTTGCATTAAATGTCATGCACTTGATGTCGTGGTCCAGTCAGTTTTGTGTAGTTCAGTGTCTCGTGCTACTTTTTGTTATGTTGTCTTATAAAGCACATTGGTCCTGTGGAACGCTTTTTCGTTTCACTGTGTACTGTACTGTGTATGGTTGGACTCACAATAGAAGCCGACTTAAAAAATAAAACTCTCTCTGTTCTACTCTATATTACTTTTGCATTTTGATGCAAAAAATTGTTATGACACATTTACGAACATGCAATTTAGTCCACAGCGTCATCTGGTGACTTTTAGGGTCTCTTGGAGCTTGAATTGGAGTCATCTCTCTTTCTCTTTCTCGTTCTCTCTCTCTCCTTGACCAAGATTGAACCCTTGTGGCTGGGCAAAGCTCCAGAGGATGAGTCCTTAAACATTTTCTTTCACCCAGAAAACCAGAACCCCAGGAGCAGTCTCCCTCTCTCTGAACAAGACTGAACACTTGTGGCTGTACTAAACTCCAGAGGTTTAGTTCTTAAATATTCTCTCTCTCTCTCTCTCTCTCTCTCTCTCTCTCTCTCTCTCTCTCTCTCTCTCTCTCTCTCTCTCTCTCTCTCTCTCTCTCTCTCTCTCTCTCTCTCTCTCTCTCTCTCTCTCTCTCTCTCTCTCTCTCTCTCTCTCTCTCTCTCTCTCTCTCTCTCTCTCTCTCTCTCTCTCTCTCTCTGAGATCCAGAGACCCTGGAGCAGTCTCTTTCTCTTTGCCAAGGCTGAACACTCGTGGCTGGGCTAATCTCCAGAGGTTCACATACTTCTGCAAAAGTGGAAATTAACTTTCGAATATAGCAAGCGACCACTGTGTACTTTAACCTCCTAAACCATAAATGTAAATATTATAGAAAGAAGAATGCATGCTGTCTGATTAAGTCACACATATATGTATGGCCTTTATGCCCGTATCGAAAGTACTATTCTGAATAATAGAATAGACGTCAATTCGACCTACACTAGCTCTGTATTGAAATACAAATATATACTAACATGTCTTATTACATTTGTATCTGTATTTAACAGTATAATAAATATAACATGTAATATATATATAAAAAAAATACATATAAAACAATTTGTATTGTCCTTCGGGTTTATTTAAATGCGGTGATTTTTGCCTGGCTGCTCGTGAGGCGCGGTGGCCAAGTGGTAAGGCGTCGGTCTCGTAAACCGAAGATCGCGGGTTCGAACCCCGTCCGTGCCTTTAGATAAACTCCGTAAAAAAGGAATTTCTACCTTTTAGCATTTAACAGATAAAAAAAATCTGTGACCAGTCACATGAAAACCCTTCAAGTAACAATGCAGCTATTTCTATATCCTCCATATAAACGCGTGAACCTTGATTATTACACTAGTTTTTGATTTATCATGGAGTCATTAGTATACATCCCTGTGAGTCATGCAGTTCATGTGAAAAGTTTATAAACATCTTGTAGCAAATAATAATATTTTTATTATCATTATTATTATTAATAATAATGATAATAATAATACATTAATTGCTATATCATATCAATGCCACTAAGTGGCGCTTTAAAACTAAAAGTAAGAAGTACACTACAGTAATAAAGCCCAAGATGACACCTGGATGTGAAATATTAGAACAGTGACAGTCCAAGGCTTTTACAGCTCAGTCCTAAATTAAAACAGCTCCCACACTCACAATACCATCGGGGTTGCGTGAAATGTTTTATTATCATTACTTTAATAAACTTGTTCCTATCAGGACCGTGTTAAAATTATTTAACAGTAATGTAAGCAGGCGTTAAGCAGAGTGTAGTTCAAATGCCTGTTTAATCACTGATTCATTTTTCCCCCCTAAAACTTGACATACTGAAATAGTTTTAAGATTCTTTTAGCTTTACACCCCATGAGAATGGCATACTATTCGACATCAGCTTTAAACAGAAACTTTAGAAGCCCATAATCTATTAGAGATCCGTCAAAATAGGTGATCCGGATTTTATTCTCATGAAGTGTGAAATACACACCATACAGTGCGTACATACAGCCCGTATGTTTTCTGGGAGGCAGGAAGAAACTGGAGTAAACCCATATAGACAGTAATCGGAGCTCGAAACAGGGAACGTGTGGTGGCAAGGCCACTGAAGCAATGTGCCAGCTCTTCTCCCAGATAGTGGTTATTTTAGGGATAAATTAAAAGGCTAAACTTATAAGCACTAACATATACATTCTCATATTTTATAACCTATTTATCTCTGTAAAGCTGCTTTGGGACAATGAGCATTGTAAAATGTGCTATACAAATAACAATGAAGTGAATTATATTGAGTTGTTTGATTATAAAATGCATCAGGTAGGTTTAACGCTGAGAAAGTGCTACAAGCTTTGACAGTATAATGTTGATACACAATATATATATATATATATATAGTTGCCATATTGGCACCTTTTCAGCCAAGAGAGCTCAGATATTCATTTCAATTAAATGTTTTGTGGTCAGAAAAACCGTAGTGTGTTAAAAGGACAAAGCCAGCTCCATGAAGATAAGCTTTAGATGAAGTGGAAGATCTCCTGCTATAAAGCTCAGGACCCTATTGCACACCTGAAAAAGTCCCAAAACTTTTTTCCATATAAGATACTTGGAAAATCTCCTGCTATAGAGCTCTGACATCAACCCTACTTAAGTGAAGCGCTAACTAAACCCCAGGCCTCCTCACCCCCTGAAAAAGTGGAGATTATTATATCAGCAAATGGGGACTGAATGGGATGTTCAAAAACCCAATCTTATGCTCAGGTGTCCACAAACTTTAGTCCATATAGTGTACATGTCTCTGGGATCTAGGTGAGAAGTAAGCGTTTGACTTTGAGAATAAACTCTCTCACCCTGCTTCACTCTTTTTAGTATCTCCATGTGGGATGCTTCCCAGCGTGTTGATTGGTAACACAGTTTTGTTGAAAGACGGATGAATCTAATCGCAGTAAAATACAGGGTAAAGCCGTTATAAAACTCTCGCAACCGCCTCCCATCCTCTCATCAACATACTGTACAAAAACAACGGTTCAAGTACACTTCCACCTATCATAGCCGAAACTAGCTATCGTTTTTGTTTACTTTCGGTCGAGGACGCAAACACCAGAACGTAGAAACTTTAGTAGAGGATAAAAGTCATGATCTTGTTTCTGTAGATAATGAATTACATGGATAACTAGCCTCTCATACACTTTATAGGCAAAAGTACCAGGACACAAGACCATAATGAATATCACATTCCAGAATCTGCTGTTTTTAATCATTTCCACTCTTCTGTCAAGATGTTCCTCTAGATTTTGGAGCATGCTTATGGGGATGCGATCATTCAGCCACAAGCGAAATCAGACAGTTATGTCAAGCTAGAAGGTCTTGGGTGCAGTCAGCTTTCCAATTCAATTCATTTTTATTTGTATTGCGCTTTTAACAATGAACATTGTCTCAAAGCAGCTTTACACAGATAATGTGGTTATTAAAAGTGAATATGTTCTCTATAAGTAAGTTTGTCCGTGATGAGCACGCCGGTGGTGACTGTGTCAAGGAAAAACTCCCCGAGATGGCATAAGGAAGAAACCTTCAGAGGAACCAGACTCAAGAGGGAACCCATCCTCATCTGGGTTGCACCGAATGTCCATTTATAGCAGATATAAGATGTTGCGGGGTGCAGTGATGATGATCAGAAGTGAACTGTAGTCCTGAGTCAGTGTAGCAGACTGTTGACATTAACTACAGTCCAATCCATCCTCAAAGCTCCCGAAGCGATGAAGCAAATTCATCCCGAAGGTCTTCAGAGCAGTTGAGGTCAATGGTCTGAGCTGGACGCCTGCAGTCCATTCTTTCACACCAGCTTTGGTTAACCATATCTTCATGGAGATTAGTTTGTGCATCATATTCACATCGGTGGCTCACATACAGATGGGATGATCAGGGGTGCACAAACTTTAGGCCATCGGTGTAGGTTGGATTTTTTGAGGTTGCACAGCAATGCAGCAGGTATCTCTCATCTTAGCTCCAAGAGTTTCACACGTCCGTGTAGGGTTCCTCATGCTTCTCCAGTTTCCTTCCAGTATTCAAACCATGCATGGTAATACATTGTTCCTGAGTGGGACGTGTGTGTGTGTGTGTGTGTGTGTGTGTGTGTGCTTCTGCGCGCACGCGCAATGAACACTTTATCAGTCACTCGAATCATTCCTCGCGCTCTTGTGCTACAGTTTCCCTTTAAAGTAGCGCCTATGACAGCGCGCGCACGGTCCACGCAGCGTCACCGAGCAATTAGAGGGGAAGCGCTGGGGCGCGCGCGCGCGCACATACTCGCGCACGCACATAGGAATCAGAGCCTTAAAGCACACATTTCTCTTCATCCCGAAAGGATTTCGGAAGTGAGGACCAACTGGACCCCCCAAAAAAATCAGGAGATATACACTGCATTTTTTTTCCCCCAATCAGAACACTGTGGGATAAGAGGTGTGGAAAAACAGCACAGGTAGGACCAGATCACGCAACGTGCACCATGTTTCTCCATGCGAGATACAAATGCACTACTTTATGCTCTTTTCTGTCATACTTCCCTCTCTATATAATGCAAATAACTATTATTAACCCTCTCACACCAGCATAAACACTCATATGCATGAACTTTTTTGGGGGTTTTGAGTGGATAGTAGCCTCTGTGGGAATAAAACAGGATAAGCCATAAGGGAAAAAAAGTCATATTGAGATAATGATTATATAAAGTACACTAAAATAATCATTACAGGCATAATGCAAACACCCTGTGCAAACACGAGTGTGTGCAATCATGACATGATCAGCAGAAACTCATGTTTATTCAATCAATCAATTAATATATATAAATATGAGCAAACAGGTCAAAAATCAGATGAAAGTAAAAAAGTATGTGAATTATTGCAAATGTATTGCTCAGGATGATTTGACTTTTGTTTGCAAATCAAATATTAAACTACTACTAGAAAAAAAAGAAAGAATAAAAAAAAAAAAAAAAATCTATGTTCAATGAGACGTACCAGAAAAAATGAATAAATAAGTATTCGACAAGCTTGAAATGACATTTGAAGTACATTATGGAAAGTACTTCATGATGTTGTTGAAGATTTCGCAAGCGAAAAATAATTATTTCATTTCACGTGCTGCTGTTTTTTCGGTTTGAATTTTTTTATTTGATTTAAATAGTTTTCGGAGTTTTATATACTTCTTATTCCTTACAACACAAGCATTGCAAATGATACTAAAACAAGACGTTAGCATTTTCTCCATTTAATGGAAGAGTAAAAAACAGTTCATATTAAATCTTGAGAATTTGTGTGTGTGTGTGTGTGTGGCTGTGTTGAGGTGTGTTAGAGGTTGGGTCTTTGTAGGCAAGGTGAGTGCTTTACCATGCTCCCTCAACTGGCCTACAAAGTCCCAGTTTCTGGCTCATGTGCTCTTCTGCGTGTTTATCTATAAACCTTCCATCAACAATGCATTTTCTTCGTACACAAAGGAATCAGGAAACCTATTGTCCTTTAACTTTTGGAGAAAAAAACCCCAGCAAACTATTAATTTAAGATTCTTACATAAAGAAATTCACAGCAGACCAAATAAGGTTTCAGTTCCTTTTTGAAGGCGTGTGTGGAATTTTCATATCATGGTAACTGTTTTAGTAGCCTTTCCTATAGATGACAGAGAGATGGGGATATTATTCAAACTTCATGGTTCTGGACAGACTTATGGAGTTGCAATTTCCAAAGGAGGACTCTCAGTGAGACTTACCAAATGCTGACGTCAGCAGTTTTCCAATGGGTCGAACATGGAAGTGTGACAATTATAAATAATATGGCGAAATATATATAATGTTAGAATAATTTAGAGAAATAAAAGATCTATCTATCTATCTATCTATCTATCTATCTATCTATCTATCTATCTATCTATCTATCTATCTATCTATCTATCTATCTATCTATCTATCTATCTATCTATCTATCTATGTTTATTTATTTAATAAGGGCTGTCAAAACCATTTTTCTTAAAAGTATACCGAAATTAATATATAAAAGAGGTGAAATTAAACCTTCAACACAACACACATTTATTCGCGACGTCCTTTCTTTTCACAGATATAAAAAATAAAATACTCCACCCGAAAAAAATATTTTTTAATCACCAAACATTTGTTTTGCGCCAAGTCTAAAATCATTAAAATTAATTTTAAAACCGCGCGTGTGGAAACATGCTAAAAGTTCAGTTGGTGTTTTGATGATTTACGTAATTTAAAACTATATTAAAACATTTACAAGAACATTTTGACTTCATGCTCTATGTTGAGTTTGGTTTCAATAATTATACACTACATTTGCATAAAGCATGAATATGTGTCCATGCCCATGTTGATTAGAGTATTTAAAAGTATTTTTAGCGTATTGAAAAGTATAAATTTATGGTACATTTACAACAGATAAAAACGTGTGATTAAGTTGCGATTAAAACTGACAGCCATGAGATAGATAGATAGATAGATAGATAGATAGATAGATAGATAGATAGATAGATAGATAGATAGATAGATAGATAGATAGATAGATAGATAGATAGAATATGATGCTGCACTATAATATATATATTAGTTATTATTATTATAAATATTATTATATTAATATATATTTAGATTTATTTGGTGACATGAAACAAAAGAAATATCCACTTTTAATTGATCAATTGCAAAGAAACAATTTTAATATGAACCAATAATGCTTATTATAATGATTACAGTTGGGGATGTGCTTAAAAATGTTTTTTAAATTATGATATGATTATATTATTATATCATATATGAGACAGAAGATTGGGGTATAAACTAAACTCATGGTTTAATAGCATTGTCTCAGGAAATAATTCATATTAGCCACCAAAAAATATACTTTTAATAAACTATTGGAAGGAATCAAAATATATTGAAGCAAAGTAAAAAGCTTTAAGTCATTGGAGATATTAAGAAGTAAATGCAATAAGTAATGTGTTTTAAAATCCACAGACAGAAATACACTCTCCATGTCTTATAATATACAGGATTATGTTAAATTTTACATTATCCTCCCTGACAGATTGTTGGGCACACGCCTGGTTGTACTAGAGCGTACCAAGTCTCGAAGTGTTTCTCAGCCCAGTGTGGACAAGCACACAAAAGTGCAAAAGTCCAAGAAAAATGTAGGGCTTTTTCAAGAATTCTGATGCTGAACAGGGCTTAGCTGTGCCTGTGCCTGCCCTGGGCATTTAACACACTAAACACCGGTGTGTGTGTGAATAGGCATGGCAGAGGCAGCTCTCCGGCTTCACCTTGACCTCTAGAGTATTACATGGCCTGTTTTTATAATTACTACATGCGAGTACTGTACTGTTCTTAGTCTTCTTTGTCTCGAACCTCAATCCCCCCCCTTATCTCATCTCTGTAATGAGAATGCTTAATTTTACATTCTGTGTACACCGTTATTACAGAATAAACACAGTGCAGCAAAAAAAGGCACAATAAGTAAAAAATCCAACCCTATAAGATCTTACACAGACCCATGCCTGGTGTTCGGCGTCTCTGCGTCAGTTCTGGCTTGTTTTTCACTTGAATCATGAAAAAAGTCGATGCGCCAAGTTTGCCCTCGTGCCGGAAGCTGGAGCCAAACAGTATAACTACCCTCTCGGCTCAGAATGATGGCGATTAATACAGAGAAGTGATACAGTTTTATTACAGTTATACATATAAATAATATTATCATCAAGAAGATTTATTGCAAATTAGAGCAGCTACACATATGGTCCATGCAGGTAGCATATAATCCAGAAGAATATATCAGATTACCAAAAAAATTTAAATGTATTTAGATAGATAGATAGATAGATAGATAGATAGATAGATAGATAGATAGATAGATAGATAGATAGATAGATAGATAGATAGAGGATAAATAAATACAAGAAATGCAAAGACCACTTTTCTGTGTTACTGTATTACGATATGACATTTAAATGAAATATTTGGCAACACACAAACACCTGGTAAAAACAGTATTATAATTGTCTTTTTTTGTACAAAAATAATATTGTTTCTAATCTCAAAAGGAAGGAAAAACAGTACAGAGTCATAATTCTTATAACCGTAATCCTCGTTTATCTCAAAGTGAGATATTTTTGAGAAGGATTTCTAAATCAGACTCATGTCATCATTATAAAGCTAAAATAGAGACAGGGAGAGAGAAGCTGTTAGGAACGGGGGCCTGTAAGAAATACCTCGTAACTAGCACAGCGGTGCGCAGAACCGCGTAGCCAAAAATAGATTTTGTTTAGTTGTATGCAGTATTCAGTTGTATGCACCAAGTTGTTCTGTGCATTTGATATCTGTCGCGTAAAATAAAGGGGAGGAACATGTACGGAGTGGCGGTGAATAAACAGCAGCGTAACATTTTTACAGAAAGAAGTGGATCCGAATGCCAAAGGGGAGTTCAGAGGTTGCTCTAGTTTGATTTGCGGAGCGTCGAAAAGGAAAGGGTTGGGAAACGTTTCGGGAGTCGTAGCCAGACACAGAAGTGCTTAGAACACTGGGGAGGGAATGTAATCAGGAAAAATGAATGAATGGATGAACAAAAAATAAATAGATGAACGAGTGATTGAACATGTAAAGGAATTAATAAATGATTTAACAAACAAATAGATTATTCAATCATTAGTCTTGAGAATGAAAAAACCTACAATTCGGTAGATATCAATTCCATTTATGAGCTTGTCATCAGGCCCCATGATGAGCTGCATCAGGTGTGATCGTAAACTTCGAAGAATTTAACATTATTTTATTTACACATTATTTTTGCGTTTGTTCATTAAAATACCTGAATCATGATTTGACTTTATCCACATCAAGGCACCAGTACTTCCATTAAGCTTTCAGTTTTCAGGTGCCATGATGCATAAAAAAGAGAACATACATTTTCAGCAATGCACAATACAACTGTTAAAACACAAATCAGGCAAAACCTTTTTTCACACTGAACATGAAACACGTATATTTCTGCTTCTTCGTTTACTCATTTACAAAAATATGCATATAATATGCAAATATCTGAACCAGAACAGGGTTTTTCTCCCCAGAGTGCTCACACACCATAAATTTGTCTTGGTGACAGAAGGTTCTAGATACAAGAAATAGTAATAAAGATTTATACACAAGTTATAACCTTATATATAAGTTTTTGTAAATGGAATAAATGATAAATAGAAAAATAAATGTGCTATCAAAAAGACATGAAGAAAAATCAAACAGACTCTTTTATCACACTTTTCTCTGGTTCTTTCATTTACCCTACTAGTTTATTTATACTTTTTCATTTTGAAAAAGGGAATTCTGAGGTAACTATATGACTAATGTATTTGGACACCTGACTTTTTCAGCTGTATGCGGTTACCACAACGTTTGTGGACACCTGAGTGTAAGATTGATATTTGCTTATTGACAGAGATGGCAAAAGTACACACTTCTAGAAAGATGTTCCACTAGATTTCAAATTGTGTTTGTGAAGATTTTTGCTCATTCAGTCAAAAGGCCTGAGGTGCAGTCATTGCTCCACTTCATCCAGGTCAGAGCTCTATAGATGGTCAATTAATATGTTTTACTCCAACCCATATAAAGCATGTCTTCATGGTGCAGGTTTAGTTCTCGTAGTAAAAGTGAAGAGAAAATTTCATGCTACAACATCAAGAGACGTCCTGTACAGAAACTATGTGTCTATGTGACAGTTTGGGGAAAAACCTCAATACTTTTGGCCATATAGTGTAGCTTTAGCTATAGCTTTAAATGATTATGGGTACATTTGCAAACAAACAAAATACAGCAAACTACAGTGTCAGTCTTGAATCAGGAGTAACCTACAAATCCCTAAACAGAGATGAACAAACTGACGGTTGAAATCTGTTGAATACATGGTGTAAATAATTTACGGCCTTTGGCTCCTGACAACACACACACACACACACACACACACACACACACACACACACACACACACACACACACACACACACACACACACACAAAGTCGACCAGATCGCAAAGAGTTTCCTCGTTTCTACCTGCGTGAAAAACAAATAACAGAACACCCGAATGGCATGAAGGAAAACCAATTTGTTTAAGCTAAAATACAAAATATTAGTATTGTACGCAGTGACATAACAAACTTTCAGTTTGTATTTAAAAGATGTAGTCATATAGAAAGTAATATAGAAAATTACTTCTCCAAACAAGGTATTACACCATACGATATTCCAGTCAGTAGCCATTACAGAGAAACATTATATAGACAAAAGTTTGTGGACAAATGCGCATACGATCTGTATGTTGTACAATCGTAAATTGTAAGTTCATCTCTATTGCATCTAAGGACATCCCATACAATTGTAGTAACAGAATTGTGCTAAAGTTTGGGAAAGTCAGGTGTTTCAATACTTTTGTCCATATTGAGCAGTTCTCATAGAACTGTGATTTTACTTTTAATACCATGCAAAAGCCAGGGGATTTGTACTGTTACACAAGTAAAGGAATTGTCTACTTTGTCCAATTTTTTAATAATAATAATAATAATTCTCTACACTGAAATCAAGTTGAATTCCAACTGGTGGCTTATGAAACTATGATTAATGTTGACATCATAAGCTGACATCCAGTCAAATGAAAACAAACAGATATCACTTTTCTGTCTGGTTCCTTTTTTATTGATTTATTTATTTCATTTTTTTAAATAAAAATTTCCTATTATTTTCTCTTTTTTTCATCTTGTCTTTCATCGCTTTGCTAATTGTTCCAGTGCCTTTTCTATTTTTTTCTACTCTTTACACACCCTTTCTCTCTCTCTCTCTCTCTCTCTCTCTCTCTCTCTCTCTCTCTCTCACTCTCTCCCCTTTCCTCCCTTGTTAACACTTTCAAACTTTGAAAGCTTAAAAAAAAAACCCCACATAAATCTTTCTTAAATTCCTTTGCAATGCACAGTATTTCCTTGAGGAAGTGCACATCAAGGTCAGAAATGAATTTTGCCTGAAAGAAAAAGAAAGGAAGTGTGTTGCAGTGTTATAAGATGGCAGACATAGCGGATCAATCCGTCTGCATTTCTTTCTTTCGTTCATTCCTATTCAGGACGGGCAAGAGCAGAGTTTAGCATTGATAATACAACATTGAAGGTTTTAATAATAAAATGGTCTCGCTAATGGGTTTAGCTGCGTTTCCTTGCCAAGTGATGGGATTTGAACTCAGAACCTTGCTAACCTTTACTGACGGGGTGCTACGACCGGCATCGGCATCTTATTCTCTTTCTTTATGTTGCCCAAAAATCCAACTGTTGCCTATTTCTATCATGCAGGATGGTGAGCGGCATCCAAACACACAAAAAAAAGTTTTGCTGGAAAGAAAAAAGTGTGTGTTGAACTCAATAACCTCTCCCAGCTCAGCGCTTAAATCCCTGAGCAACCCCCACTTTATAAGAGCAACTTATAAACCCTCTGGCATATGTGTGTGATTGGAAGCTGTGTCTGTGCGTGTGTTTGTGTGTGTGTGTGTGTGTGTGTGTGTGTGTGTGTGTAAGAGAGAGAGAGAGAGAGAGAGAGAGAGAGAGAGAGAGAGAGAGAGAGAAAGAAGAAAATTCTTTTTCTAAAGTTTCTCCTGTTGGACGGCTGACAGCGGCGTTACGGCCACAGCAAGCGAGAGAGAGATCGAAAAAAAGAGTGGGAGAAAGAGAGAGAGGATGAATGAGAGGCAGCAAGAAAAATGAGGGACTTTTAGGGGCAGCTGTGTTTTATTAACCCAGTCATAATGCCCCTAAAAATCCTTATTGCTCTTGCAATGTTCAGCGAGCACGCTTCTTTCTTCGGTCCCGTCTTAACATGTCTTCTGCAGAGACACGATCGTAAATCCTCAGCACTGATGATCTAATGCTCGAGATAAAGTTTGATCTGTGATGCACAAACCGTGACAGTGCTGCCACTGCGACACACACAAACAGGAATGCGGGCGTGCGCCCTTCATCGAGAAAACACATCATTCCGGCATTTTATTTCAGCTAGTAGGCTGGTCCTTTTAAACAGCATTGACTTTACATGGAATAAAAATGAATTGATGCTTTACTGCCACAGATATTACATGACGTCAGCATCATATAAACCATCAAAAAAAAATCTAACAAGTCACAGTTGTATACTGTCCTATCATCACTATATGTGTTTTATGATTTATAGAAATGTTTTGCTTTATTTTTTCAGGGGAACCGAGACCCACATAAAAAAAAAGAAAAAAAAGAAACGTATCCTCATCACACGCTAATGCAGGATCTCAAACTCACTACATGAGGTATAAAATTCAAAATAGCCATTTTTATAGAATTTGAAATTCACACACACACACACACACACACACACACACACACACACACACACACATACACACACACACACACACACACACACACACACACACACACACACACACACACACACACACACACACACACACACATACACACACACACACACACACACACACACACACACACACACTAAGCTCTTAAAATGGGCCACTCATAAATCTTAATAAACAAAATAAACACTGAAAATAAACATTGCTATGGGTTTCATGTAATCATTAGGCTTACAACAAGCGATAATTATTAATTATATTTATTTTTTAATAAACTTGTTAATTATTTGTCTGTAGACATTTCCATAGACATATAGACAGAGGTTATTGAGTTTAAGACCACAGAGGAACTCTTTTTGCAATGTGCAGTGAGTTACACACACACACACACACACACACACACACACACACACACACACACACACACACACACACACACACACAATCTCTCAAATTTCAGCAACCATTTTAGAAGATCTTCTCAAGGGACAATACTATAGAAATGAAGCTTTTTTCAATGTGCAGCTTGTAGAGCAGTACAGATTTACTGTCCTCTGAAAACAACTCAACATACAGCCATTATTGTCTAAATAACTGGCAGAAAATGTGAGTACACCCCAAGTGAACTTGTCAAAACTGCTCCATTGATATCTAGCACTGCCTTTATACTCCTGGCTTGTTGCTAGGGCTGCAAGTAACGATTATTTTGATAATGATTTTTGCTTGTTATAACTATATAAAACCCTAATTCAGTGTATTTGTGTATAAAAGTGTACTTGAAAACAGTCTAAACCCACATATCGAGTTTAACTGTCTTTAATTTAGACATTTATACTTTAAGGCTAATAGTGGCTGCTTGTTGAAGAGGTCATTTCTCCTTTAGACAAATTCACTCAGGCTGGGTTGTTTCTTTCTGTAAAAAATAAACTAAACAAAAAAGAAACACCTTTTGAGTATGAAATGTGAAGCAAATTGTGTAAATAAACTTTTGTATTGTGTTTTGCAGATGGCAATTTGACAACCATGCTTAGAAAAATCTATATAAATTATAATAAAATACATTGTTTTGACAATTTCTGTTTAAAAATACACCCATATTTTGTTTCCTTTGTGAAGATATAGGCATCTAGAATATATAATACATTTTATTTTGTACAATAATTAAATGATATATGCATAAATCAAATATACAAACATTACAAACAAGCATTTGAATGTAGTAAAGCTGCAGTAAATCACGTTTGGAAACAGAAGTTAACAAATGCTTTGAAAAGGGACTGGAACGGAAAAACGCAGCAAGCAAACAGGCTTGATTTTTTTAAAATATGCGTTAAAGTAGAAATGTATAATCATTAACTGAAAACCACAACAGTGACTAAAAATGTACTCATTTACTGCTGCTGTTATTTGCTGCTTTTAGATTTAGTGTTTGTCTGCACTGTTTAAATTGAATCCATCACTATGTTGAGAGCGAAGCAACCTGATGCTCGAATCTGTGTTGAAGTTACCAAACAAACAGTTTAGACAATAGCACTTCATTAAACTATATTTTCAAATGATAAGGATTATACAGTTTCTGCTTACCGTGCTAATGTTTCGCCTTCATCCGTGACACCTGTGTGTTTTCTTTTTGCGCACTTGTGCATCACTGTGGTACTTCTATGCCACACAAGCTCCGCTTTGCATAACTTCCAGGAACATTTTTCTTTGTTGGGTTTAACATAAAATTGAATGACTTGGGACGCACACTTGTTCCTGCTGCCGGTTGACCCTGTACTTTTTGCTATCTACCCATGCAGTTTTGTTATCTTACCATCATTCTAACCAGTAATTTGAGCAGCACAACTAATTGATAACGGAATTCGTTGACCCATTTTATTATTGATTATTATTTTTTACGATTAGTTGTTGCAGCTCTAGTAGTTGTTGAGATGATCTTCCACATGACATCATGGCGCTGCTGGATGTTAGACACATGGTGCTTCTCCACCTTTGGCTTGAGGATTCCTCACAGGTGCTCAATAGGATTTAAGTCTGGAGACATACATGGCCACTCCATTACCTTTAGCTTCCTCAGCAAGGCAGTTGACTTGGGGTCGTTATTATGTTAAAAAACTATGGATCGGCCGAGTTTTTGAAGGGAGGGCATAATGTTCTACTTCAGAATATCACAGTACATGTTGGAATCCATGTTTCCCTCAATGAACCACAGCTCCCCAGTACCAGCAGGACTCCTGCAGCCCCAGACCATGATGCCACCACCACCATGCTTGACTGTAGGTAAGACACAATTTTCTTGTTACTCCTCACCAGGGCGTTGCCACACCTGGTGGAAACACAATGTAATTTAAACAAGTTTATTTTATTCTTATCAGAACACAGGACATGGTTCCAGTAATTCATGCTCTTGGACAGGTTGTCCTCAGCAAACTTTTTGCAGGCTTTCTTGTGAGCCAGCTTCAGAAGAGGCTTCTGTCTGGATCGACGGCCATGCAAACCTACTTGTTGCAGTGTGCGGCATATGGTCTGAGCACTGACAAGCGGACCTTTCGCTTCTGAACCTGATGCACAGCACAAGGACTCAACTTCTTTGACTGACTCTTGCGAGGCCTGTTCTGAGTCTGAACGCATTTTAGAAAACCTCTGTATGACCCTGATAATTGTACTGTAACTCAATTTCAGAGTGTTACCGATCTTCTTATAGCCTTGGCCATCTTTGTGGAGAGAAACAATTCAAATGTTTACATCCTCAGAAAGTCTTTGCAATGAGAAGCCATATTGAACATCCAGTGGTCAGTATGAGAGAATTGTACTCAAAGCACCAAATTTTAACTGCTCTAATACAAGATACACAAATATATATGGTCCTGTCAAGCAGACAGAAACATGAACATGATGAATAGGACATGTGGCTTTGCATGGTTACATGACTTACAGCTGTTATCACTTAGGGTGTACTCACTTTTGTTATTTTTTATAATGGTTGTATGTTGAGTAATTTTTAGATGATAGTAAATCTGTACAGCTATACAAACTGCACATTGACTAAAATGTATCCAAGTTTTATTTCTAATGTATTGTCTCTTGAGAAGATTTACTAAAATGGTTGCTAAAATTTGAGGAGTGTACACACACAAACACACACACACATCACACACACACACATACATATATATATATATATATATATATATATATATATATATATATATATATATATATATATATATATATATATATATATATATGAGTAATATGAGTAAAATTGGTTCATATCATCAAAGTCAGGTATATGATGATATGAACCAATTTTACTCATAGCATTTTACTCCACAGCTGTGTAGGAGGCTTCAAACTGGGTGATTAGCAACCAAACTTTGCTACTAAGATGAGGTTGTGGAAGACAGTTCATCATACACTATAGCAAGACAGGTCACAGCGACAGTTCACATGGTAGTTCTACTGCATCGGCAAGGTCTCCCCCAGACAAAGATTTTAAAGCAGACTGGGGTTTCAAGATGTGCTTTCAAGCTATTTTGAAGAAGAACAAAGCTACGAGCAATGTCGAGGACTGTAGATGCAGTGGTTGGCCAAGGAAACTTAATGCAGCAGATGTAAGACACATCATGCTTCCTTCCCTTCGACATCGGAAGCTGCCCTGTGGTGCCATCAGCGAAGAAATGGTGAAAACCAGTGGGACCCAGGTACACACATTTACTGTCTGGTCAGAAGTGATATTCATGGAAGAATTGAAGCCGATTTGGTTGTCTGAGACAATTTTTTAAAATCCTAAAAGATTCCTATAATCCTGGGCTAAAATTTGTAATTGATCGCTGGTCTTTGATCGTCTTAATCGCTGGATGATTTTCATTATGAAATTCTGGCAGTGTTAGAACATATCAGACTCTTTCCTGCAGTGTGACTTCTATGAGGGCCATCAAACCAAGAACCAACAGGAGCGTCAAACCTAATGACGCAATTACCACGACAACTTCAAACCACCTCAGAGAATATGTCAATACGAGTCAGGTGAACAGTACAGCAGAAACTTATTGAGCTATAGAGGGGAAAAAGGAGTGTTTCTAAGACATTTTTTTTTATCAAGGAATGTTCTGATCAAAATCAGCACTGTTGATTGTTTTGTTTTTTTTGCTGCTGGCTACCTTTAGCCAGAGAACGTGGATCTGAACAGGTCACGGATTGATGACATAAAACTTCAGATGACTCATTTTCTTGTGTCAGTTTTTGATTGATCCTACAGTGTGTGTCTTTGGGATCATATTTGTACAGTTTAAAAAAATCGCACAGTATGCGTCCGGCTCAACTATGCATGAAAACATAGGAACTAAGGTGCAGAAAATTGGCAGCAGGTGCTCTGGACTGATGAGTCAAAATCTTAAAATCTTTGGCTGTAGCAGGAGGCAGTTTGTTCTCCAAAGGGCTGGATAAAATTTCAATGGTGATAACAAACATAGAGCCAATGTCAGTAAAAACACTTCAGCAGAAAGAAGAACAGGAAGGTCCTGGAAGTAATAGTTTGGCCTCCAAATGTCCTGATCCCTACATTATCGAGTCTGTCAGGGATTACATGAGAGAGAAGGATTTAAGGCAACCTATGTCCACAGAAGATATGTGGTTAGTTCTCCAAGATGTTTTGAATGACGCACCTGATGAGTTCTTTCAAAAAGCTGTGTGCCTAAAAGAATTAATGGGTTTTTGCAAAGGGTGGTCACACCAAATATTGATTTGATCTGAATTTCTCTCTTCTGTTTACTTTCCATTTTGTTCCGTGATAAAAAATAAAAATTTTAACACTTATTTTTGGAAGCATTCTTACTTTACAGCATTTTTCTATACCTACCTAAACAATTTGCACAATGCTATGTGTGGATGGATGGATGGATGGACAGGTAGACTATAGATATATAGTTTTCCCTCCATTTTTTTCTAGAGGGAAAATTATATATTACTGCAGCGCAAAGAGTCAGAAGTATACTAAAAGTAATTTATAATTTATATGAAACTAAATTAGAAAATGTTTTTTTTTTTTTTTTTATAGTGATAATTGCGAATCCTAATCCATTTATCAAAGGTCCTTAAAAGAAATATCGTGTAATCCCGGCTTAGAAAATGTTATTATAAAAATATTATAAATGTTAATATAACGATATAATTAAAATACTATTTTTAAACGTTTATTCCTATAGAATTTTTTTTCCTATGTTTGACTGATGTTTCCAAGTTGGTTGAATGTTCTACTTACATACCTGTTCACTGCTGAACCTCTGGCCCACTGCACATAGACAAACTACAGTTAGTACTTCCTACAAAGACACCTACATGGTACACAGATGGAATAAAATGGTGACTCAGCGTGTAACTACAGCTCATAATAAAGACCTTTAGAAAGCCCTGAGTGTTTTGCTCCATTGGCGCGGGATTGATACCAAACAAAAAAGCTCTATATATTCTGCTTTGGAGGCCTTGAGTGTGTGGAATCTCGAGCCTCTTTCCCTGCATGACCTCTAATTAACACACACATACACAGACACAGATCACTTCCCGGTGCTGAGAGCCATCCTAAGCCAAAAAAAACCTTTACGGTATTTGCATGGCACATTAGAACAAACCACACCAGTGTGCTAACCAGAAGCCCGAATTAGGCCTGCATGGAGTTATATCAGAGCAATTGTTATGCCATTATTATAGCACTGCTGAATTCTCGAATCTAATTGAGTTTCTATAACAGCAGCTCTGACAGTAGTTTGGGGTACAAAGAAAGTTGTCAGCAATGGGGCAATTTCCAGGCTATTTCTTCCTTTCTTTCTTTCTTTCTTTTTTTTTTTTTTTTTTTACAGTAAAAGAAGTCTTGGGTGTCAGTATGTAGATGTAAAGTCGTTTCCATACATTTTCCGACAGAGTTTCACAGTGTCATCTCAGTGGCGAGCTAAAAATATTTGTGTCTTGTGAGCTTTAAGACAGAAAGAGAGAAAGTAAAACAGGATGGCAAAATGTTTTTTTTTTATTCTTCCTATGTAGTATAAGATATATAATGTTCTAGTTTCCTATATGGCTAAGTCATGGCCAGGTTTCCATCAGCTAGCTTTTAGTTTTATCGGTTGTACGAAATTAAACGTGTTTGCTCATGTCGCATTGATTGACAGGTGAAAAAGAAAGTAATTTCCATACAGCGAGCAGGGAAAGTATTGCTTTCTTTTAGACAACTCTTACAAATCAGTAGCCTAATCCTCCTTTTATAGTACAAACAGGTACAAAAGAGTGAAAGCAGGCCGTCTGATAATCTAATGATGGTCGAGAGTAGAGGCGTAGCCGGATGACTGGGTTGGATACTTTGTCGGTTACTCGTAGGCAGTTATAACTGATTATAAACTGATGTTCATAAAGGGTAAACACATACTTCCTTCATTCATTCAATTTCATTTTCTTTGTTTGTTTAATGGCAGTGTAACAGCTGCTACTGGTTGCACCATTCCTACTGTCTGGCGTCCGGCCGAACCGCATCAACGTGCCACATTTCTCAATATAATGCTGTTTAGTACATTTCCACTCGCACCCTCCTGCCCATGCCCTGGCTGAGAGAGGGTCGTCTTCTTCTTGACCAATTCACTTTAAACCCCATTCAAGCAGTTACACATGACTTTTTTTTGTAATATGACACATTAACGTCGGAGTGACTCATCGGAGGAAAAAAACAAACTATGCACATACACAATTCTTTTATCTATTTGAACTGATTTGGTACGTTTGCGATGGTGAGAGTTTGGGGTTGAGATGACTCAGAGCAGAACCACACCCTGACTCTGACTCAGTTACACACACACACACACACACACACACACACACACACACACACACACACACACAGCTCCGGAATCTGAAGATCTTACAGCAATACAACAGTTTGCCCGCAGCTACATGTGTCAATGCCAAGTTGATGATGGACAAAGAAAGTTTAAAGTGGTAAGATTAAATTGGCTCTATATGTCAATATGAAAGAGTGTGTGTTTGTGTGTGTGTGTGGTACCCAGCGAGGAACCTTGAGCGTTATTAAACCATATTACTATAAATAGTTGCCATCCTCTTTTTCTTTTGTTATATAAGATGAATGGCAGTCATGTGACGGGATTTTATTCAGATTAAACGCCCCCTCAGATTATCATGGGATTATTAGGATGCATGTAAACTGAGTGAGATAAATTCGATTTACATTTTACTTGGACGAATTCTTGTTTGACTTTAGTGTTAGTGTGTAACCAAGAAGAGCTGTCAGTTTGTGTGTGTGTGTGTGTGTGTGTGTGTGTGTGTGTGTGTGTGTGTGTGTGTGTGTGTGTGAACTGTGCTGACAAGAAAAAGGTATTGTTTTTTACAGGAAAAAAAAGGAAAAGCAAAGGTTTTGAGCCATGCTGTTATTCAGCTTTCGAATTTCCAAAGTGTGAACCACGCACTTTTTGCCACGCATGATTTTGTGTGATGATATTTCAGGAATAATTCAAAACCAGACTACTGTAAAAAATAGAATGCAATTTACAAAACACTGCACTTTGCTGAATCTTATTAACTGATTGATAAAGTTAAGTACAAAAACAATGTGTTGTTTAACTCATTAATTCATTTATTTTCAGTAACGGCAGCTTTATCCTGCTGAGGGCTGATCTGGATCTGAAGTCGACAATGGGAACCCTGGTCATGCAAAAACAGGAATACATTCTGACTGGGATAAACTGGTCAGTTGGATAACTGTTTGAGGAACATGAAAGAGGACACTGGCATTAGGGAATACCTTTGCCTTGAATGGGTGTAACTTGGTCTGCAGCAGTGTTTAAGTTGGTGGTACATGTTAAAGTAATACCACCAGAATGCCAGGACCCAAGGTTTTCCAGCTGGACATTGCACAGAGTATCACACTGCCTCTGCTTGCTTGCCTTCTTTCCATAGTTCATGCTGATGCTATCTCTACTCCATTAAGCAATGCACATGCAAAAGAAACGTGATTCAGCAGACCACCTTCTTCCATGGTTCCATAATTCAGACCTGATGCTCAAAGGCCCATTAAAGGTGCTTCTGATGGTATACAGGAGTCTGAGTGCATGGCCACTCTGGCTGGTCTGCAGTTATGTAGCCCTATACACAAAGTGTTGTGCAATATGTGTTCTGACGCCTTTCCTTCAGATTCAGTATTATGACATTCAGCAGTTACAGGAGCTCTTCTGTGGGATCACACAAGACAGGCAAGCCCCATGAACCTAAGCCCATAATTATCCCATAATATGCCCATAATTATGTCTCTAATTGCCCTGTCTTGGACTACATTTGGTAGATACTAGCTACTGCATATTGGTATAAACCACACAATACCTACCATTTCGCTCTGACCCAGTCATTTATTAAATCTAGTCATGCTAAATTTGCCCGTGTAGAAATCGCTCAGATCCTTATTCTTGTCCATTTTATTATGCTTTAATCACTTTACGAACTGACTGCTCACTTGCTTCCAGACATTTCAGATGACATTTTAATTAGATAATCAGTGTTTTAGAGGTTTTGATGTCCAATCAGTCTACATCGCCATACAGACAGTAACCTGAGCTATGGATCGAACTGGAGACATGTTGCTACCGGAGACATATCAATACTACTTGCTGCATCAACATGCTGCCTAATTTGTTATTATTTTAACTTGAAAACAGCATTGATTAAACCTAGATTTAAAAAAAAAAACTACAGGATCCTATGTTAATCAAGTCTTAAATCATTTTTAGAAAATACAATCATCACTCAGCCTCACATACTCAAAGTAATTTAGTATATTACCCTTAACCTCAGCCCACATATACTTTGTCCAGTGTGAACTGCTCTCTTTGTTTCACATAACAAGGGCTAATTCAGCTAAAATTAGTTCTGGGCCAGACAAGACTAATTAGAGAAAAGTCCAAGTTCACTACTGAGGGCAGCTGAATTTTTATTTAGGCTGTGTTTGCATTGACATTGCATACTATCGAAATGCTACCGTTTGCTGTTGATATTTATGAACTAAGACTTTAAAGGATGAAGTATGACAGGACTCTACAATTGCATTATAATAAAATTTAGATTTAGGTCAGAGCATCAGAGGTTTACATGACTATCCATGGGATTCTTGGTCAACACCCGCTTTCTCAGTGCACAATCACTGAGAGTTTAAATGAAGACAGAAAGGAGAAAGCAAAAAAAATGATAGAGGAGCCACATTAACGAATTGCACTAAAACATTTAGACCTTTCTTTACACACTGAACAGCGTAAGGAACTACACTATTTGTAATATTCAAACTGTTACTACAAATCTGGAGGCTCTCAATTGTATAAGAAGTCTTTAAATGCGCTATAATTTTCCATTCACTTGAACTTGGAAACCCAAACCTGCTACAGCATGGCAATGTCCCTGTGAAGATCTTGAGTGGCCTGCAATAGAGCTTTGATCTCATCCCTACTGAACACCTTTGGGATGAATTGGAACGCTAACTGCACTCCAGGTCTCCTCACCTACATCAGTACCTGCCTTTCGTAACACCCTTGTGGCTGATGAACGCAAATATCCATAAGCACACTCTAAAGTCTAGTGGAACAGCTTCCCAGAAGAGTGGAGGGAATTATAAGAGCAAAATTGGACTAAATGTGGAACGGGATGCTTAAAATCACATACTTATGACTAGGTGACCCAATACTTTTGGCAATGTAGAGTATATCTTTGTATCAAACTGTGTTCTTTAGATATTAGTGCACTATTATTACCTAGGTGATATGCTATAATTGACAGAGTATGTGAAACCAGAGATATGCACAGTGTGTACTATAGAGATATGCACACTATATGTACTAAAATGAACGCAGTTATTAGTCTGAAATTTAGAGAACACTAACTGCTAGCTCTGTGTATCCTAGCTTGGGTAACTATTTATTTTTCTTCCAAGGCAACAAGCATACTGTTACCATTGCAACACTCTTTCCAGTTCTAGCTAGTATAAACCAACTAACTAGCCTGAATTAAGATTAAATAAAGATTTAATTTAAAAAAAGATGATCGTTCACTATATCTTTCCTTTCTAAGCTTTTTGTTTTTATTAACACAATGATTAATTGAGTAAAAAATATTAATAAAAGTAATTTGTTATAATTAGTAGCTAGTGCAATTAGCTTTCATTAGTTACTGTTAATCATTTACTTTTTCCATTTTAAATATTATAAGTAACTAAATATATGATGTGTCAAGTTCAAATTACATTTCTAGCTAATAAGTCATTTTGAATTTTTCTGTAAAGTTAAACCATAGAATCTCTTTGCTGCCAGAGAAAAATGCAGATGAGAACGCTATTTCCGGGAGGTTTAATGTAAAATGTGTGAGGCCAAATGAGAAAGAAAGGGCAGCTGGGAAAACATGCTAACTCACCTCAGCTGTATGTGAGCAATCCTGCATTATGTATATAAAAGTGATATCAAGTGTTATAAAAACTTTTCGCTTTAAAAGGTTTTATTTTTTTCTATCTTTTAACTAACCTCAGCTAGCTACTCAGCATGTAGTTAAACAAACACAATGACTGAGCCACTGATAGTGGTTTAATACTGAATCAAAGCAAGCCGTTTTCATAAAAAGGAGCTATTAACTATGGTGGATTATGAATGCAGCAAAGACTGAGAACTATCTTATTCTTTTGTAGCATTAAGAAATTAGATAATTAGTTAGTGTTTTTAGCTTCCAATCATTTGAACATTCTAACAGTAACTATAACTAGTGTAAGTAAACTATATATATATATATATATATATATATATATATATATATATATATATATATATATATATATATATATATATATATATATATATATATAAGTTTGAAGGATTTTTCTAGCTAAAATTATGATGTACCTGACATACTTGTTCTTCTTATGCTCTCTAAGATTAGAGATTTGTGCATAGATAGATAGATAGATAGATAGATAGATAGATAGATAGATAGATAGATAGATAGATAGATAGATAGATAGATAGATAGATAGATAGATAGATAGCACTTTATTTTAAATCATGTATAGAATGCATTAAATTCGATGCTATTTTATGCCACAGAAAATCGCCGTAGCACCCCCACCACCCCGAAAACAATTTATGTAGTGGAGAGGGTTTACATCCAGTTTAATAATCATCTATAAAGCTGTAACTGAATTTTCATGGCAAATACCTATTTTTAGAGGTTCAAACCTCACACTGTCTAAATTACATAATAAAGACCTTGCATTACCATTGTCACTTTTTTCTGCTAGAACTGGGTCACTGTGACATGTATCCTGAAGGGGGTTTGGGAAAAAAAATGTGAACGGTAAAAGAAAGCTCAAAAAAGAAGAGAAGAGAAGAGAAGAGAAGAGAAGAGAAGAGAAGAGAAGAGAAGAAAAGAAAAGACACACACAATACAAAGACAAAAGAAAAGAAATGGGGTGAAAAAGGGAACAAAGGAATACAGGTGGTGGAGGAAACGACTCCAGACAGGAGTGGGTCTTTGATGCTAATGAGACTAGAGGAGATGTGGACTTATCAAAATGTTTCATGAAGTAGGCCCTAGTGTACTGTTTCCTATAGAAGTTGCAAGGGGAGATCATATAGCCTGCCAATAAACATGAATTTCATCATGTCTGTTCAAAAAAGAATGAATGATGTCAGTCAAAATATTACAAAAAGTTCCTTTGCTCTATGTATATGGGTCACTGAGGCTTTGCTCACTGAAATTTAGCACATCCTCGAAGTGTGTGTATGTGTGTGTGTATATGTGTGTAAGAAAGAGATGAGTGCCAAATATAGACACTGGTCAATTTAATACCAAACCCAATTCTAGTGCATGGATGAGAAATTAGGAAGTCACTGTTGGTTTTGTATGTATAAGATTTAACTGAAACAATAAATCAAGACATGAGACCTACCTATTGTTTCGTTATTATTCAAAATAATCAATTATTTCTGTATTTAATAACTCAAGTTATAATTGTTTTATTTAAATTGTTAAACCCTCTAAGCAGACACCAGGAAGAGTTAAAAACCCTCCTGAGGCTTTTAGAGACTGTATACTGGTCTAGTATTCGAGGTGATGTATGGAAGTATTGCAAGAATTGACAAAATTGAACAACCCCATAGTGCAGTTACTAGAGTTTTTTTAAATTAGTACCTCCCCTCTGGGAAATTTTTCCTCAGGGATAAAGGTCAAGGGAAAACCGAGCAAGAGGGTTGAAAGCATGTTTGTTTGAAAGAATCATGGCTGCCGCTTATGCTAGATTTATGTTTAGAGTCCAGGTTGGAAAACTTTTGTTTCAAGCTCAAACAAAAAATAAACTCCTCCTTCTCCCCTTCCATGATATTGATCATTTCATTACCTTCTCAGCTGAGACCTCCCCTGGAGCTTGTACATCTAAGTTCGTGTGGTGAAAGGTAGTTTGCGTGATGCAAAGAATGGACTAGCAACATATGACTTGAGTGGAGCTCTTGTTGGAGGAGGAGGGTTGCTCATCTCTTGTCTGGCAACTCATCGTATTAATCTTCGCCAACGGTCTGCGAGCTACATGATTACATGATTAAGAGATTGTTTGGTGGATGGTGAGCCAGTAGACACCTTTCTGTGGAGGACTGTCTGTCAGTCACTTGCCCAAAAAACCTACATTCAAGAGACTATGTGCATACCTTTCCTGTTTGTGTTTTTCATGATACATTTTGTGTGGCTTATCTAATACATACACTTCTTGCGAATAATTTTTGTGGCTGGCCTTGGGTGGATCTGTGTTGGGTTCGAAATAAAAGCAGTCAGTGAGTCCCCGCTTATAAATGTATTTGTACTTTTGCACTTCTGGGAGTTCTAAGCGGACTTATAGAAAAACATCAAACATCAAAAACTACATCCTTAAATATATATATATATATATATATATATATATATATATATATATATATATATATATATATATATATATATATATATATATATATATATATATATATATATTTTGTTTGTTTGTTTGTTTGTTTTTTACAGATTCGTTTTTGAACAGTTTTATATGTACTCTATACATTGCAATTTTTTGGCACTTTATTTTATTTAATTTTTTTATACAGTGGCCATGATAGAGAGGAGAAATGTGGTAGAGATGGGAAGTATGAGTAAGGGGGAGGATGAAGAGTGTGAGGAGAAGAAAGAGTGAAGGATGTAGTGATGAATCAGGCTGCTAAATATAGACAAATATTTTTAATATCTCTCACAGTCCCTAAAGCCTTAGTTATGTGTACCTTGGGATTGACATGCCTGTGTTTATGAATGTGCACACATGCATGCACACACACCAGTTAAATTCTCCAGTTTTCATCTGTGTGTGAATGCAGTTAATCTGATTTTACAGTGAGAGTGAACAGTAGTCAGAAACTAGCCAAGATGTGGCTAGACCTAAACACTTGTTGATTAGCCATCAATACATGTGAAATTGCTAGTGAGCTGTGTGTGTGTGTGTGTGTGTGTGTGTGTGTGTGTGTGTGTGTGTGTGTGTGTGTGTGTGTGTGTGTGTTCCTCGGCTGAAGTGGCAATGTATTTGTCTTGTTTACAGACATTTTCCCCTTCCCCATTCTCTCTCTTTGACCACTTTCATAAATTGTACATGAATGTGGCACTAATTGATGACCAGCTAGCTATTTTTGCATGAAGCATCTAGCTAGCTAGTTACATAGTTAGTAGCTTTAATTGGTTACACTAGTTTAAGTTACCATATATGGACCCATATATGCTTTTATGCTTGTTATTTAGTTATGATCGTCACTTTAATAAATGTGGCACAAACTGAGTTTTTCACGTTAAGTAATTAGCTAGCTAGTTAGCTTGTGGTATTAGCTTCTAACAGTTCATGATTTCAGCTTTGTAGCTGTTATTGAAATTACAGTAAGTAACCAAATATATAGTGCCATGAAGTGACTTCATATTTCTGGCTAAAATTATGATTTACCTGAAGGTAATTAACTTCAGGTAGGGACGCTACGCTCTCTCTCTCTCTCTCTCTCTCTCTCTCTCTCTCTCTTTTGATAGATAGATAGATAGATAGATAGATAGATAGATAGATAGATAGATAGATAGATAGATAGATAGATAGATAGATAGATAGATAAGATAAAGAGTAATGTATTTAAAATAATGTAAAGAACATTTGTCTATTTTGATTGAGCTTTACGTTAAATCTTAAAACACTGAGCAAATGATAAATAAATGTGACAAACCCTCTCAGCCTGAATTTAAAGGAGATTAGAACCAAGGTTTTAGAAGTCATGAGACACCCAATAATCAAAAGAGAAGATGCTGGAAAATAAAGATGGATAGAGATGGGGCTTTTAGCTGATTAGCAAAGCATATCAGTCATAGCTGCAAAATGGAAACCCAAGCTCAATCAGCTCTTAGCCACTGACTTCATGTCACTTCAAAAATTGGACATGCGTATTAATATATAGTGTTTCTTTTTTGTTCTTTTTTTTAAGTATTTTTTTATCTCCTAAAATAATGGCAATGGCATTCTTTGTATATGAATGAA
Organism: Silurus aristotelis; assembly: GCF_946808225.1. NCBI lineage: Eukaryota > Metazoa > Chordata > Actinopteri > Siluriformes > Siluridae > Silurus > Silurus aristotelis. Next base: position 19,217,976 of record NC_139590.1, on the reverse strand, counting down.
TGAATCTGAATCTGAGTGTTACAGGCCTATACCATGGGTGGGGTGCCAGTTCATTACAGAGCTATGCACCCAGACATCACTATTCATTGACTTAGTGTATGTGGAATGATCAATCTTATGTTTTAGATTCTTCACAATAATTACTTTTTGACTTTGCAAACATTTTAAACTCTTTCCACAAACTTGGATGCATTCCTAACAGTCTTGACAGAGTTCCTACATATACTGAGCACTTGTAAGCTGTTTCCTTTCCTTTTTACTGGTAGTGTATGGCTGAAGACTAAAGAGAATATGTGATAAATGAACATGGATGATCATTCTGCATACTTCTGCACCATGCAAGCAGTTTATGCAAAAGTGTCTGACATGCCCACACTGTGAAATATGAACTTTTTGGAATGTGCATGAACCTATTCACCTAGTCTCCAAACTCTAGCTCTTTTTCAACGACTTGGCTTAAATCACATTTTGGTAGATAAGGGCCCACCAAGGCCGAAAATATACCATGACTCTGTATGTTACTAATGTATTAGGTAGGGCCACCAAAGCATGTAAACCCTGAGTATGCGATCCACTTCTGTTTGGGAGGGAGTGCCCTTTTCAGACACAGTTCTACCTCACTTTGCCTGTGGCCTATTGGGAGGTAAAGAAAATGAGAATATTTAGGAACAGGGAAGCATTTGGTTAAGCAAACATGGGCCATGAAATCCTCAGCTCGGTTGGGTCACCTTTCTAACCAGTGCCTGAAAAATTATGGCGCCAATTGTGACAGCAGTGCGAGTTGTAGGTAAAGAACACGGTGTGTGTTCACAGTGTTTCCTAAAGAAATTTGCAAATGTGGAAAGAACCACTCAGTTTTTTTTAAATGCATACTTAAGCAAAAACACTGCTGAAGCAGACTGCATCATAGCTGCTGAATTAACACCATGGATCATGATATTAAACACCATGCCAGCAATGTATCTGAGGTATGACTGTTAATCAGTAGGCTGCTTGTCTGATTTATAGTTCACTGAATCATAAATCCAGAGAATTAAATGGATACCTGCTGCAATATGAAACTGTCGGAGGGAGTACTTATGTACTGTCTTTATCAAAATTGTATCAAAACTATGTTCATATTGCCTTGTTTTTAAAAATATAAAAATAAAAAGCTCTACTCTTTATTTTACCATATGCTTTAATCTGAGCTAGAAGTTGCGTATTTTTTTCTTCTTTTTTCATTACACAAATATTTTTAAACAATTGTGACTTGTTTATTGATGAACAGTAACATCACTATAGTCAGTTACATTAGTCAGTCGCATTAGTCAGTCGCTTAAGCTACAGTACGCGGCCAAACGTTTGTGGACGTCCAACTATCATACTCATATGGTTCTTCTCCAAAATGTTCCCAGAAAATTTGTAAAGAAGTGTCTTTGTATGCAGTAACATTACAATTTTCTATCATTGGAACAAAGAGGTCCAAACATGTTCCAGCATGACTGCCCCTGAGCACAAAGCACACTCAGTGAAGACTTGGTTTGCCAAAGCTGAATGGAAGAACTAAAGTGTCCTACATAGAGCCCTGAACCATACTGAACAGCATTGGGATGAACTAGAGTGCCCACACATCCCCAGAACTTCTTATTCAACAGCAGTGCCTGATCTCACAAATGTTCTTGTGGCTAAATAAACAGAATACTCAAAGTCACATTCAGAAATCTAGTAGAAAGCCGTACCAGAAGAGTGTAGCTTATTATTCAAACAAAGAGGGCCTAAAATCTGGAATGGGATTGTTGACAAGCACATATGGGTGTAATGGTCAAAAATCCACAAACCTTTGGACAGATTGTGTATTTTTAATTATTTCTAAATGCTTAAAAAAAAGAATGTAAGGAAAAGTTTTCTGGTGCCATTACCTTCTTCAGCAAATAACTTTAATAAATTTCTTTCAGTATTATGTTCTCTTAAGAATGGAGTGATTGCATTTTGTTGTGGACAGATTGTTGATTACAAATCAGACTACCACTTGAACATTTCAGTGTTCAGTCCCAGGATCTTTCTTTAGCATATTATCAGACATTCAAGATGGATTCAAAGTGGACTGCTGATGGGAAACAGCTTCTTTAGTGATTACAGCAACTTGAAACAGGAACTCCCCAGCCTTGTGCCAAGGGAAGGAAAATAAATGGGTTTTACTTCAATGAAACACACAAAACCTCCTCAAATTTGTTGAACAAGCTTTTGCAATATCTGTAAACAATGCATATATGAAGGAGGCCTTCAGTGTTATGAACAGTCTCTGAGCCGATGAAAGAAACAAATTGTTACGGAGTTTTATCAAGGCCGAAATCTGCATTTGATTTAGTTTTGGATAGCCATGTGCTGACTTCTATGAGCTTTTTGTTGAAGAAAAAATACAGAGTACAGCTGGATAAAACATAGCTAAATCTAATGAAAACATTAAATGTGTGTTAGGGCATTGGGTGTCCACTCTAAACAAGAAAAGGTGGTAATTCCACATTGTTCCCTGCTTTTCATGGAATTCTCATAGTATTTGCATGGTTCTCTAATGACTCTGTCATCGTCGGCCTGATCACGGATGATGATGAGGACAGGGAGCACAGAGGACTGATCCAGAACTTTGTGGACTGGTGCCAACAGAGCTGCCTCCAGATAAATGCAGGGAAAACAAAAGAACTGGTGGTGGATTTCCGTAGGCACAAAAGAACTTCACTATCACCAGTGAACATTCAGGGAAAGGACATTGTGAGAGTGGACTCTTATAAATACCTGGGCATTCATCTGAACAGCAAACTGGACTGGATGGATAATACCGAAGCAATTTGCTCTAAGTTTACATTTTACAACATCCAATAAGATCTCTATCTCATTATATCTTATAAACACAGTGTATCATACTCTCAGGCTCCTTGAAGATGCAAAAGCACCTCCATTCACCTTGGTGAGCTAGCTCAAAGCAGCACCTACTCACAACTGTTGTGCCTTTCAGAGTATGCCCATGAAGTGTGGTGGCACTAACCCATGCAGCAAGTGGTTGCCTTCCAGAGTTTTTTTTTTTTTTATCTCCAGTCATATTTTCAGGTGTAAGGTGAGCTGGCTCTTCATGACTTCTGTAGCATATGTTTTCTGGTGATTAGGAGTGAAATAGAAAAGAAAGAGGGTTTATACTTGTCACATGTTCTTTCACAGCAAGGTTAAATCCTTTCTTTGCATATCCCAGCAATGTTAGAAAGCTGAGGTCAGAGCACAGAGTCAGCTATGTTACAGCACCCCTGGAACACAGAGGGTTAAGGGCCTTGCTTAAGGGCCCCAAGAGTGGCGGCTTGGTGATACTAGCGCTTAAACCTCCGACCTTCTGATCAGTAAACCAAAACCTTAACTACTAAACTACCGCCTCTCCAAGTATGTGTAAATGTATTTGTGGATCTGTGAATCCTTTTTGAATGGATCATTCAGAATCCAGATCAACAAAACGATTGGCAGAAAGGCTCCTGGTAAAAAAATGAGCTAAATGTCAATGGTTTTAAAAGCAAATACATCATGTTACCATATGGCATGTATATGCAAGTGTGTATTACATAAACTTGCCTAATATACCTAATCTTGTAAATGTATTCATAATTAGAGTGAAACAGTGGCAATTAATGACAAAGTGAAAGAGTGGTTTAAACACTCTCTCTCTCTCTCCACATGCACACCCCCACATTCGTTTCCAGATTGCTAAGGTAAGTGTAGTGGTTAGATTCCCATGCTATTTTCATGCACCCGTAACTGTACAAGCCTCACAAAACCCCACTGTAAGCTGAAATCCACACTGAGAAGCGGATCAACTATTGGCAGCCAGAGATGTTAGCACAAGTTTACAGCCAGAGGCACAAGCTGATATGAAAGTTTTATATTTCAATTGTCTAATCTTTTTTTTCATGGTCTATAGGTACTCTAAACAATTAAAAGGGTTGGGCAATTTTAATATAACAATATAATTATATATTTTTATTGTATTTTGTAAATTACTGCATAAGAGATTTTCACATTCTTGTAGCATAGCGAAAGTTAGCAAACATTAGCAAACTAGCATGATGACTTTACATTTCATGGCAAGCTAACTCTATTCTGTGTCTAATGGCTTATTCTAAACATTTTTGTTCTTGTCTTCAATAACCGCATTATTGCAGTAAAGGCCATGCCAAATCCGGAGCCCTGAAACGCTTTCTGGGAATACACCCTAGTTGGGATGCCAGCTCATCGCAAGGCACCACATGCATTCATTCATACACATTCACACACAACTGGAACGTTCTTGGAATGTGACTCAGGATTGAACCTGTGGACCCTGGGGCTGTGCATTGGCAAAACAACCAACTGTGACACATTGCTGAAAATGAATGAATGAATGAATAAAAAACTAATAAAAACGTAGGCATGTTTTTTTTCCTGGTTTGGGTTGAAGTGACGGTGGAGCTTAGCTCAGGATTACTGAGCATAATATATTGCTGTTTGAAAAATCTGTCCACTGTACACACATATTTCCATCTTATTTACTGACTGTTTGGCCAAAAAATGTGTGGACAATAGTATGCGTAGACAACTTCAAGGAAGGTTTTTCCACCTGTTTTTGGAACACGGCTTTAGAGATTTTTGTCTATTGTCCCACAAAAGCTTAGTGAAACCAAGTACTAATGTCAGGGAAGTACTAGCTCGTGGAGCTGAATGGTTTTGCATTAAGGTCAATTTCTTCTACCCTATACTTGCCAAAGTGGCTTTGTGAACAGGAGCAATGTCATAGCATGGGCTCTTTAAAGTATAGCAAATCCACCAACTAGCATGTTGGAAGGCAACAAGAATACAAGGAGAACAAGCCATTAATTCATACATGTTTATGTTTTCCAATTATGTCACGTACAGTACATCACTTTTTTTTTTAAACAGATCCTGTAGAAGAATTTGACGAAGTGAGCACCGGTGAAAAGCTATTTATTAAACTGTGACGTCAATAAATCTTGGTCTAAAGATCCCTGAGCCAACAGTCAGGTGGAAATTAGAGAGGAGCTAGCACTTCACTGAACTAAAGCATGTTCTAATAATAATTCGATAACTGTTATAATTGATTACGAATGTTAAAATGGAAAAACGTACATCCAAGCTAATTCTGTGTATTTTTTCCTTTTTCTTTTTTTCATAGTTCATATTTTGAAGGTATGTGATTTATATTGCACATTTGAAGTATTCCACTTTCACAGCTGCTACCATTTTATGAACGCACAAATATCAGCTTTCTCAGTGCCCAGAAAGGCATCTTACAGTGTTACTTTTCATGCACTGTGGAGGAATCGAGTGCCAGGTTAGATATTAGGTGTGCAAAATTATTTTTGGTTTGCACTGTGATGAGAAAACCTCCATTTATTGCAACTCCAGATAGCACCATGTTGTTAGTGCGGACACACAAATGTTTGCAAAATTGAAAGGTCCTTTGGTCATTTTATTTTTCATTTTAAAAGTAAATGTCTCTTTTTTTGTATTAGCTTTGCTAGCTACATTGTATGGACAAAAGTTTGTGGACATTAGGCCACAAACCACAAAGCCATAGCACGTGCATTTTTTAACATCCTACTCCACATTCAGTTCATTTAAGGTTAGAATTCATTGTTGTCGACAGTTGTATATAGATGGCCCCTAATGGATGCTGTATGAATTTAACTGTGCCTTAAAAGCACTAGCAGGTGTGGGGTGCAGCTGAGGCTTGCTCAGTGTTACATCTGTCATTGTTCTTTGGTTGACATTAACAATAAAGGTGCAGCTGCGAGAACAATTGCTGGCATGTGTTTGAGCTCTGCAACACCCACACAGGAACATCACGGCCTTCCTGCACTTGCATTTCACACACATCTCAAGTCATTCTAAGAATACACATCAGCATTAGTGATTTTATGGCATATTTTGTGCAATTGATTTAAATATTTAAAGACTGCAAATAAACATTTTCAGAGAAGTTTATGAGGGAAGCTAGCTATTTTGCTCATGTTTTAATTAAAGTTTGATCTATCATTAAAGTGTGAATGAATATTTTCAAAATTAAAATGGAATGCATGAAAAAAACAATGTATCTACGTAAAAAAAAAGTAAGTATAAAGTATATTAAATATATATAAAAACGTACTAAATTTATTTGTATAATGGCCATAATAAGCTGGTAATACGGTTCAGTCCTAAACAGCGCATTTGCCACTCTATTATGAACACATGCAGGCTGCAGACAGTCTGATACAGATGATGTTCACTTGTTCTTCATTACCTCCATGACCTCCTGCACAACAGCTCTGCATACCGAAACACATGGTTAATGAGAGAGGTATAGAAGACAACAGCTAAATTGATTCAGGATGCCTATGGGAACTCAAAAAATAACTCTTTACAATCATATGTAGCATAATAAAAAACCCATTTAAGAATGCAAAACAGGTCAGACCTCGAAGTGGACAGGCTACAGTCACATCAGGTTCTATTCATGACAGCCACGAACAGGAACCTGAGGCTATGGCAGGAAGATTAAAAAGAAAAACATCAGAAATGCTTTTCTGCTTACCACATTTGGAAAAAGTTGTTATTTGAGTTCTTAACACCATATAGATAATTATATTGGGACACCTGATTTTTCCAGGCATATGTGGTCTTTGCCATACTGTTAGCACAAAGTTGGAGGCACACAATTGTAAAGGATGTATTTGGATACGTTAGCAAAACATTTTCCCTTCACCCGAAGTAGGAGATTTAAACCTTTTCCAGCATGACAATCCCCCTGTCCACCAAGCACATTCTGTAAAATGTTAATGAACCTTGAGACATTTACATAGAGTCATACAATCAAATGTGTGACCAGGGGGAAGGGTAGCTTAATCGGTTAAGGCATTGGACTTTGGATCAGAAGGTTGTGAAGTCAAATCTTAGCCACAATAAACTGCCACTCCTGGGCTCCTGAGCAAGGCCCTTAACCCCATAGCTGTCCAAATACTGTGAATTGTACTCATCTCATAAATCTTTAATTTGATCTATTTATTGGACAAATTTAGCATTAGATTTCGACCTGGTGCTCCAAAGCTAACTTAGTTAACCAATTTCATGCTAGCAAACATGTCTGACTTGTGTAAAGGTAATTAAAAAACAATTTCTAATCCACCTATATACACAACTGCCTGGGATTTATTTAAAGGTTGTAAAGATAATATACAGTGTAAATGCAATCTGAAGATGAACTAGTTTATGTTAAATGGGGTGTGAAATGCTATTCAAGGTTTATACACTGGATAGACCGGTTAAACCCATTGAAATCTCAATTTGTGCAAATCCACATCCAGCCAAAAATGTTGAGTAAGGTTTTGACCACTTTTTTTTTTCTTTTTTTTTCGCTGCTTATATTCAATATTTCATTTGTACAGTTCACCATGTTTAACAAGTAAAACAAATAGCATCCCTAATAAGGAAACCAAATGCAACAGGGGTGAAAAAACAAAAAAACAAACTCAGATGATTTTAGGAAGAAACTGTCAGAGGAACCAGAAACAAAATGGAACCCATCCTCATCTGGTTATACTTTGACACAAAAGAAACATGGTATCTATTTAATGTTGGATGTTCTGTCTTCTTCAGATTGGGTGTTAAACTTTACATCCCATAGTCTAATAACATGGCTAGCAAGGACTCTCTCTTCACCTGATTAGTTTTTAAAAGTCACCTTCTCCCACAAGCTTTATATAAAAACTCACATTCATTCACAATCACAAAGTGCAATGTATCTGCTTAGTGCTTCATACCTGTTGTTGTGGTCTACCTGATTTGTAATCTTGTATATTCTTTGGTTCCATGTTTACAGTCTTTGCCTAGTTCATGTTGTTTGCTAAATGGCTGAGCTTACCCTTTTCACGCTTGTTCACCAATATTGCCTTAAAGATTTAGAAAAAAATTTTTTCTGTTTAACAATGCTGATTTACCCTATTCCTAATCCTAGTCCTAAACCTAATCCTATTCCCTCATGCCGGACCGTCGTAATAAGCATTTCACTGCATGTCGTACCCTGTATGTATGTGTATGTGACAGATTTGATTTGATTTGATTTGACCCTGCACTTGTATTTCTGTATTCGCTACCATGACAGAACACTTCACAGTTTGTGAATGGATTGGAGAGTTTTTACATTGTCTAGGTGTGTAATGGATTGCAGCTGACTGTAATTAGTAATTAGTAGTTGAACACAAACCTGGGTGATGGGAGTTGGAGTCCTTTGTGGCCCTGCTGTTATGAAATGTGGAGTTTGATGCTAAATCCTGGTATAGATGTAACGCTGGATAAGGATCTTCAAACAGCTAAATAAATATGTCACAGTTTCATGTCACAACATCCTGTTTATTGCATATTACTGTACATTAAATGGCAATGAAATCAATAAAAAATATATTATTTTAAACAGTCAGTGTGCTTGTTCCTTTCTGTGGAAATGGAATGAAATCTAAATACAATTTCTTCTCCCTTTTTGTACTTTTCATGGAGTTTTAAAACACTCAAACTTCATTTCTGATACAAAATCTCTAATGGGAAACAGACAGAAAAGTACAAAATGTCAAAGTACAAGGCGTTTTCTACCATGACCATAATCAGGATAAAGTGTAAATTACTGATGACGAATAAATGAATGAATGCATAAAATGCCATTATTTTATAATAAACATTTTCAGCTATAAGATGCCCTTTGCCCCATCTTTTATAGATAAATGTGTCATCCAGCACCAGAGACCACAGAGGACACATTATTCATGAAAACTCAGTGGTTGTGTGTTATTGTTAGAAAATTTATTTCAACTCCCATTATTTATATCCAAAGCAGACATGATAATGTGGTACTCGGCAATGGAGGACTGTTGTTTTAATGTAGTAGGATATCAGTGGATAAGAGAAATGCTGACATGGCATGCTGAGATTACAGCAGAATCTCTTAAAGACCAGTGAAAGCACATGTAGGAGTTCAACATGGTTCACACACACCTCATATCTCAGACGTTTTTTTATCAGTTTAGAAAATTTAATCTTACCAACAGAACTCCAGAAGATGTGGGAAGAACAACATTGAAAATGTCACTGTTGTTAATGCCACTGAAAATGTCATGTGCCCCAATACTTTTGTTCAACTAGTGTATCTAGGTCTAAAAATCTGGGTACTCTTGTATACACAATTTACATATACGTTATTTAAATTATATATATATATACTATACAGTGACAAAGTTTTATCACTCCACCAAATCTCTCTCTCTCTCTCTCTCTCTCTCTCTCTCTCTCTCTCTCTCTCTCTCTCTCTCTCTCTCTCTCTGTCTTTCTCTCTTTTAATCCTCTCAGTAAGAGCTCACAGACCATAAGAGCACTTCTGGTGTCGCCTCATCAGAAGTGTGCAGGTGTTTTCCAGCACTTCAGCACATGGTTTTTATCCTCCTTCCCTCCTTCTTTCCATCTTTCATGATCTAATTGTGTGAAATCGCTCTTGTATTCGCTCCCCCCACCCCCATGCTGCTTGAAACTGTAAACACCCGAGACATTTGTCATGGATTTCAAAACCACCTGACCCCCTGTGCACTAAAAACGCTATTTTTAGATGCTGGCAAAAACTTCTGCTGTGTACGCTTTCGGAAAATAGGTTAAGCACGTCGAATGTTTGAGGGCGTGGCAGTGAGTGTATCGTGCATTCACATAATCCTGGTGGGTATGGGTGTATGCTACAGTTTTGTTTAGCAGTTGATTAGCAATAAAATTCTTTTAACATCTCATTGACACAAAACACTGACGGATGAAAACCTGGTCAACCAGATACTTAACGCTATTCCGGTTTAATATCGATCTGGGCAATGAAATCAATTTGATATTTTTTTTTTTTAGGTGCCCCAAAAACCTGTGTACATCACAAATGTTTTATTTACTTTTGTCGTTTTTTCTTTCCGTAATTTTTTATTTATTTCCATAATCATTCATGCATGTTAGAATATGTTAGAAATCGTCCTGGCATCACGTCATGCAAAGATTTTTTTTGTTTTGTTTTTGTTTAAAGTCCTCGCATCTTAAATTTATATAAAATAACGTGAGTTCTGAGGCTGTGACTTTAATGATGACCTCATTGTATTCCTTTTCTCAATACTGAAGTATTTAGATGGAAGCTTATTCTACAAGTCTGTTGATTGTATGTGTGTGCATTTGTGTGTGTGTGTATATACGTGTGCTTGTGAGTGAACAGGCTGAGTGCCAGAAAACAGAGTGTTTCCAGACTTGAGGAAAACTTGGAATATGAACAAGGACTCTCCATAAAACCTAATGATTGTGTGGTTTGTCGATTTGTTGTTTTCAGGATCCCAAGAGGAAGTCATTCACTCTTTCCCCCCCCCCCTTTTTATATCAACTCTTATCCAGAACTAATACTCAATGACTTTTCTTTGACATGTTTCCATCATCTTTCAGTAATATACAATTGAAAACAAAAAGCAGAGACATAGACAGGCTGGTAGACATCGACATAGCAGAGAGAGAAAGAAAGAAAGAGAGAGAGAGAGAGAGAGAGAGAGAGAGAGAGAGAGAGAGAGAGAGAGAGAGTTAATTTATTCCTACTTTTTGTTTCTGTATGTGGGCCACGTCAAGTTTGATTCAATGAAATTTTAGGTCTTTTCCTCTACCTTTAGTTTGGTCAATGCAAACTGAAGGGCCTTACACAATAGACATCAGGATATTGCTAAATAATGTGCAATGTTTTATAAGTAGGGATAAAGCATGACAGGGAATATGAAAACAATCAACAACAGGGTCAAGTACTGCATTTGGAACTGTTTTTATTCTATGCCACATCAAAACATTTATTCTTTGGTACAAACAATTTCTTTCATTGTTAATAAGCATAATATAATGCCATTGTTGTAGATTGTCCTCGAAACAGGCTGCTTCCTGCTATTACTTCTGCCATAGCACTGAACTGCACGCCTCAACAATGATAGCACGATAATAAATGGCCATTATGTGCCACTAAGATGAGGATGGGTTCCCTTTTGAGTCTGGTTCCTCTCAAGGTTTCTTCTTCATGCCATCTTAGGGAGCTTTACCTCAGTTGCCCTGTCTTGTGCATTAAGGATCAAATTATAAGGAGTGAACTTATACTCTGTAAATTATCTCTGTAAAGCTGCTTTGAGACAATGTCCATTGGTAAAAGTGCGCTACTAATAAAAATCAATTTAATTGAATTTATTTCAAATAGGTGCCACATCACTGTTATGTCTTTGTTTCTGTATTGAAGTAAATCAAACAAAACAATTCAGTACGTCATGTCAACAAAAAAAAGGGAGGCACTGAAGGTTTTTCACTATAGCAATGATTGCATGGTTTTCATTAAAGAACTACTGCATTTACTATTAGCTTTAGATAATACAGTCTCCCTGTCTAAATAGTTGCTATAGAAACATAACAGATTGCAGTAAGCGCATTAATATAAACCTGTGAACTGAAATAAATGCCAGCACTACAGTCAGAGTTGCAGTTAGAATATGACTCACTATCTTTGGACCAAGCAGAATGAGAGATCCTACAGTGTTATGTGATATGATGCTAGCAAGCATAATCTTTAAAGTTTTTGATATATTGATTGAATATAGCAACTAATAGGGCAGACGTTGTAAAAGAGGTAAGGGGGCAGGTAAAATGAGAATACGAGTTCATTTATTTATTCACCTTCATTAAATTCCATCTTCACCGTTTCCTCTAGAGTTTTGTTCCCCATTTCAAAGAAATGTGTTGTAGGATGATTGGCATTGCATAACTCATAGTGTGTGGTTGCATAATTGTACTGCCCCCTGCCCCATCAAAGTCTGTCCTTTGCATTGTGCCCTGAATTATCCCATGACAGTGTGTCGGGATGGACCACTGGATGAATCGATTGATGTTAACATTTTCGGTTTAAACAGCTGTCTGCTGCAAAGAACATGCTACGTATGTGCTCCAGATGTACTAATTTACTCATGAATTACCTGTTCCCTAAGTGACTTGTTGCACACAATGAACCAGTTTGCACTGACCCCACCCTGTATTCCACACCTTTAGGAAAAATGCCACATTTTGCACATTTTGTAAACTAAATTAAAAGGATTGCACATTTTTCACTAAAGGTTTTAAGAGAGTTTCGGGGGTGGTAAAAAAAATTATAAAATCAGACTTCATCTCATCCTCATTAATCATTTTACCCTGGTAAGAGTCGGGATGGATGCAGGGTTGATTCCCGTGAATTACTGGGTGCTGTTGTATAAAAAGCAACACCACACTAACAATCCTGCTGTTCTACTCAAAAACACTGACTACTGACTGTGATGAAACACAGCTGTACCAATATTTTTGGCTACTACTCATACATTTTTATTCTCGTAAAAAGAACAGCTGTTTAAAACACACACTTCTTCATGTGCTGTATCAACTGTATATAAGAATATATGATTCACCGTGTTCACGTTAAACTCTGAATTGTACCTGCACCTTTTTTTTTAATATAAGCACGCAATAAAAAGCCCCTCCAAGGCCATGTGAAAGGTCGCCATCTGTTGTAGATTTTCTTTCGCAGCTCCTGACTGCTTAAGGAAATCTATATTGGCTCTGTAGTGGTGCAACGGACCCTCTTCCTGCGCCTCTTGCTAATAGGATGTGATGGTTTGCTGCTGAACTAAAGGCTGTCCTCCTACACAGGTCAGAGTGAATAACTGTTCTTTTAAGGCCTTTTGGTTGTCTGACAAGTGGGAAATCAACCTCCATTAGCCCCTTTCCACTTTGTGAAGAACTTGCATTGCTGTGACAAACCTTGTCTTTGAGTCATTTTATTTTTATTTTTTTTTGAAGGACACCTTGGTTAAAACTGAAAACAAAAAATGCTTTTGGGACGTTTCCTGCTGAAACAGTAGCATGTGGTTTAGTAAGTTTCTTGTTCAGCTGACATAATCTCAGTGCTTCTACATTCATTTCCTTCCTCTACAAGTGTTCTGTCATCTGAAAGTAAACCTACCCCCTTGCTGATTCTTGGATTTTTTTCCATCATGTAAACGTTATATGCGCAAATATTTTCTGAATGAGGAAACCATCCTTTAGCAAAAGCAGCGTTGGGTTTCCTTCATAAGTGCCCAAGGCGAAAAAGGATCCTTGGGACTCTGATTTATTGCTGCCATTTTAGTCTGTGTTTTTTTGCAAGCAGGAAACACGACGGTGACTGTGAACAATTTATTCTTTTATAAAACGACGCTTTTAAATGGAAAAAAAGATTTGGAAGGATGAACACATGCCTGTGGTTACAGTGACCAGTGTTCCTGTCCTTTCTTCTCTTCAGATCTGCCTGGTTTATCCTGACATCCTAGCTCTGGATGGAGTCCTTCTTAATTGAGACCACACTGTGCAGCTGGGGATGGTTTCAGATCTACAGCCTAAAGATCCATGAAGCCACTGAGCAATTCAAAAACTTTGAGGACTGATTTGGTGTGTAATTAATATCAACAATCTACTTCAATGGCTTAGAACCACAGGTTGCATGAATTGTTCTGCATTTACGCACTTAATACTACACACCTCAACAACCTGACTGAAATGTGCCACCCAGATGAGGATGGTTTTCCTTTTGAGTCTAGTTCTTCTCAAGGTTTCTTCCCCATGCATCTCAGGGAGTTTTTTCCACGCCACACTTGCCACTGGCTTTTTCATTAGGGATAAACAATTATAAAGAACTAACTAACAATGGGCAATAAACCTACACATTCTTTAATATATATATATATATATATATATATATATATATATATATATATATATATATATATATATATATATATATATATATATATATTGTCTTGCACTGCACCTCTGGGGTTCAAGGTTTGATGCCCACATGTGCTCTGTGTTTGTGTATGTGTGGAGCTTGCAAGTCTTTTTGTGCTTTGGAGATTTTCTCCAGGTTTCCTCCCCAATCCAAATAGCCAGACATCATTGTGTAAGTGTGTATGCAGTGTATGCCGTCATCCAGGCTGTCCCTTGCCTTAAGCCCACTGGTATGGAGAATATCAGAATAATTAGCATAGAAAATGGAGGGATGACTGAATGAATATGAATGGATGAGGTAAATGTGACCAGAATATGCTATACTCATAAAATGGCTGTTCCCAAAGTGATTTGCAAAAAAATGAACCAGTTTACATTGACCCAACACTGTGTTCCACACCTTACCACATGTTGCACATTTTAAATATAGACATAACAGATGCTAACCTCTGTGAAGCCTCTTAGTAAATCAGCTTACACTTTCTTCAAAGTCATGATCAAGTTGGCACATTTTTACACAAAGCTCATGTTTAGCTAGATAGCTAGTTAAGTTTTACAACAGCCAAGTTATAAGTTTTCTATAAGGATGCTCTTTTAATCGCAATATTATAACTACTGTAATTAGTGTCCTATTTGAACAAGCCTTGAAGGAAGAGTTTTTGATATACTGCATGTATACTTTTGGTAAATGAAATGAGGAACTTATTTCTACAATGGCTAAGAGCAAACAGGATTCTCCACAGATCCAATCCACGCTGCAGCGAGCTAGTGTTTAGCTACTGCAATAATAACAACCACCACATTAATAATAATGATAAGCTCAAAATGTATAACATATTAAATGTAATCATTTAATATTTAATTTAATTATTTAATCAATAATATTTGAATTGACTAGATAGCACATAGATTGTTAAATGAATCACTGAGCTAGATACTGTACCTATTTAGCTATTTATGTTTAAATGCTTCTGTGACAGTTCCCTGCTATGATGACCCAGCTATATGTCTTGTAATATTTTTAAGGAATTATTTTACTTAACGTTACGCAATGTTTATCTGCAGCAGTCAGAGCCTCTCTTAAGCTAGCTAGCTAATTTCACTGTCTGTGTTTAACTAGCAAAACGAAAACCTTTCTGTGTAACGCTAACCGGCCTGCTCTGTTTACCACCTTATTTCTATCAGCTATCTATATTTAGCTAACAACAGTATACAGTAAGTTGCAACAATAGTTATCAAGCTAGTGCAGGCTAACTAAGTTAGGGCATACTGTACAGTGCAATAAAATATTTTTTTCTTTTATATTTATAGATTTTTTGGTTAATTTCAATCTGGCACAAGAATAACAGCTAAAATAAGTGCAATTTGTTTCACATTCTGTCCAAGAGATACTTCCAAAATGTTTTAAAACAGCTTTTTGTGATTTATTTGACACTCCAGGAGTTGAGTAGAGTCGACAGGGTCGTTCACGCGGGTAGTTTGTAATCGGAGGACGATACGGCTCTCAGCTCACAAGCTATAATAACACGTTCCTTTATTTGTCTTGAGGTAGTCTGGCCCGAGCGGCAGCCCCAATGAGGCAGCATGACTTCACACACGTGGGAGCAGGCCCTCTGAAAGTAGTGTGCTTGTTTAAGCCTGTGGCGAAGTGGTGACACCTCAAATGTCAGCTTGATTCTGTTACTGAGCCTCTGGGGTTTACATGGGAAAAAGCCAAACGTCATCCGATTCGGGATCATGGCTAGTAAGGTTCTCCTGTACGCCGATGATTTTCCTCTGCATCGTCTGTAGTGCCTTTGTCAGTGTCAGTGTGTATGTACGTGTGTGTGTGTGTGTGTGTGTGTGTGTGTGTGTGTGTGTGTGTGTGTGTGTGTGTGTGTGTGTGTGTGTGTGTGAGTGAGTGAGTGAGTGAGTGAGTGAGTTTGTAAAGGGGAACTCCATTTTGACCAGGCATGGCTCCAGCACTCTCTCTTTTCCCATATGATGACTCATAGAAACGTGTTGGGGAATTTTAGTCCATGTGAAAACATTAAACCAGGCTGATTTCCACCCCCAACAACTCCTTTTTTATCAGTGAAACAATAGTTCAAACTTTCCAACAAGCTGATTAGCAGCATTTGTGCTGTAAATATTAAGACAGAAGTAATGTTTTAATATAATCAGTTATCTAGTGAGGAATAAATGTTCTCATTAAACCCACCAAAGTGGTCTTTATGAATAATGTGAAGCATGTGTTAATAGTTCTCTAGCTCTTACGTTTCTACACAGTTGTCTTCAGATCTTTTTTCCTTCAAATCCATTAAAGATGATTTTTAAGCATAAAACACTGCTAAGCTGTTATATGTTTTGGAAGTTTTGGCTATGAAGCGTATGCCAGGAGGGGGGTGTTTTGCTTCTCCGGGTAGGTTGGAGTGGAATGACATTTGGTGGTGATCTGCTTTTCAAGCCAAACGTGAAAACAGAAACAGATCGTGGCATTTGCATTCTTGCGCTAAAAGATTATTAAAATCCTTGCCGAAAACACTTAGTGTCGAGCGGTGGTGTTAGTGTTGGAAGGGATAGAAGTTGGTTTTGTTGGTGATGGAGGTTGGTGCTGGAAGAAAAGGTGGTGTTGGTGGTGGGGGTTGGTTTTGGTGGAGGAGTTTGATGTTGGTGGATGGTGGTGATAATAGTGGAAATTTTCAACAAGATCCTGCTGGGTTTCCAGTGACTTTTCTGCTACCTGTTAATTCCAACAGCGCAAAGGTTTAGTTATTCAGATATCCTGAAGCCGAGGAACTCTTGAAGCATTAAAGTTTATTTAAAATCTCCTGGAGACTTTTGTCATAAATGTTGAATAAAGACCTTCTCGCAGACATACCATCATCAACCATTTTTTGCAATCAATAAAGTTTGATCTTTTCCTACCTGTTAACTGAAAATGCAAGCAATGAAAGAGAAGGAAAAAATAATTCAAAAAGGAAAAAAAAGATTTTATAAGTGAACACACTTTTATAATGAGTCATGTGACTGTGCTCAGAATAAATCAATTACAATATACCTTTTATTGATTTAGTTATTTAATGGGATTATGTTTGTGGAAAAAATACTGAACAAATCCAAACCTTTTTATCCAATAAGAGGTTGAGACCTGTCCCATGAGAGGATTGTGCCAAAACGATGAACGGAAACTTATAAAACACAAACTAAATCTTCAATTATTGTTTTTTCTCATATTTTTGCTTGTTTTTTGAAACGTTTTTAAAAGAATAAAGAAGATTGAAAATTTCAACATTTTGGGCAGAAATGTATTTCCATATATCTGTAGGTTTCCTTTTGGGATTAATTTGATTTCTGAAAGAAGAATGCAGAACCTTTTGTCCATCATTCTAAAAGATATCTTTGCCTTAAAAAAATCACCTCTTGTTTATGGGGATATATTTGAATTAAGATGTTATAACTGGAATTCTGTAAAGCTGGTTTAAGACTATATTAAGTGTCATTCAAATAAAACAATGAAATTGATTTGAGTGAAATAGCTCTAAATACCTAATTTATTTTTAAATGGCTTGAAAAAAGGGAATCCCTGTGTAATTGGATATATCTTGAGCATTTTTATAGGACACTGGAATAAAGCTGGCAAATTAATATGGACCTATTAAAAATTGTTCAGTTACCGGGAACTTTTGAATTTAGTTCAATTGTATAGCGCTTTTGAAAATGTTCATATTGTCACAAAGCTGCTTTACCAAAATAGATCAAGAATTTTATTTTATTATTATTTTATTTTATAAATTTGAGAGAAATCACTTTTCAGCAGCCCCACCTAGGGTAATTTTTAAACAGTACAAGACAGATAGTCACTTGATGTTCAACATAATAAGATCATTATTTTATGTTCACATTTCACATACACTATATGGACAAAAATACTGGGACACCTGAATTTATCTGCCATATGTGGTTCTTCTCCAAACTTATTCCACAAAGTTGGAGGCTCACAGTTGTATAGGATGTCTGATGTTGGTGGCTGTAGCATGATATTTTCCCTTCATTTGAACTAAGAGACCCAAACCTGTTCCAGCTTGACAGTGTCCTTATACATGAAGATATGTTTTACATGGGTTGGAGTGGAAGATCTTCTGATATAGAGCTCTGACCTCAACATTATTGAACAACTTTGGGATGAATTGGAACGCTGACTGCGCCCCAGACTTCCTCATCCTACATCAGTACCTGACTTTACTAACACTCATATAAATCTTCAGAAGCACACTCCCAGAAGAATGTAGATTATTATAACAGCAAATGGAGAATGGAGAATGGAATGGGGAATGGAATGTTCAAAAAGCACATACTAAAGTTATGATCAGTTGTCCACAAACATTTATTCTTATAATGTGTTTTAAACAGACTGTCAAATTTGATAAATAACCAGATAATGGGTTGTGTAACTGGGCTTAAAATAAAACAATGATATCCAAACTCATGTTGCTAGTTTCGATCAAACTTTTGTCTTCTGTAACATGAGACCAGCTGTTTCTGTAGGATCTTCTTTCGACTTCTGGAGAGAGAAACCAACACTTTGCCCACCATTCCATATGATATGTTTGGCTTAAAAGCAAGCTAGCTTATTACCCAAAGAGTGATGAAACATTGTGGTGGTGGCATTAGACTATGATTTTGTTTTTCTTCTGCATGGACTGGGGATTCATTCAAGATCACCTCTGGTGTTCTTCAGGGAATGTAATGTAATGCAAGAAGCAGAATTATAGAAATCATCTGTGGCAGTGGGCGGGTGGCCTTGTGCCACTTTACTGCAAGTGAGCACACACTCATTATTAAAAATTATGCACAGGTGCATGATTCTTACTCTTTAATTCCTCTGGTTCCCCCATCCATTCACTAACCAGCGCTCAGCCACATGCCCGCTGCCACGTCAAATAAAAACAACATAAATAAAAACAACCAAACAAATGTGAGGTCATGCCAATGCAAATGCTTTATTATACACTAATTTTCCATTTGCAGTTTGTCACTAGATCACTAGATCATGAACATTGATTTCTTTTCTTTTCTTTTTTATAACAAAAAAATTTTTTAGCCTGTGTGTGGGGACAGGTGAGCAACCAAGTATCAAATCAGTACCAAGAAAAAAAAAAAATAATTGTGAAAGTGTGTTTTGTTTGACATTTATGAAAGAAATTTCTTTATTGATCTATGTGCTGGGTTATTAGTGCAAACACGGGACCGCTATTACATAAAGGTCTAATGTGCAGATGGAACATTCCTACAAAAGTGCCTAAATGTGTTCAATGAATGATTTCATATTTCAGCTAGAATTACAAAAATTCGCTATATAACACACACACACACACACGCACACATGCATGAGAGGCTTTTATCTAGTTTTATCTTTACAACAGCAAAATTGCAATAACGGTAGTGAAAATGCCATGTACATGCTTCAGTCAGAAAACTAAAAAAAAACAACAACCATTGAACTCATCAATATCTAGGATTTGAGTGTGTGTGTGTGTGTGTGTGTGTGTGTGTGTGTGTGTGTGTGTGTGTGTGTGTGTGTGTGTGTGTGTTTGTAAAAATACAAAGTGTATGTACAATGTACAACAACGCTACAATACAAATAAGTGAAGAAAGTACAGTATATAGAGTACTGTGCAAAAGTCTTAGGCCACTATTAAGTGTATTAGATAACCATACAGAATTATTTCTTAGCCTTTTTAATAGAAAATAACCAGAAAATATAGCTAAATTGTATGCTGTATTATGCTGTATTGTGATTCCCCCCCCTACACCTGAACAATAGCAGGAACCTGGCTCTCATAAACCTACTAATTAATGTCATTGTTAACGTCTATATTTGACCTACTATATTATGTCTAAATGACATCTGTGAAAAAGGTCTATTCCACCAGAGTTGTGCAAGACATGCTTGAGCATTACTTACATATGCTATATGACCAGTTCATTGAAAGCTTGCTGTTAAAATTTTCAATCACATCTAATCATTAAAAATGCCAAAGATCACAGAATTTCACAGATAAAAAATAATATTTGCATCAGCAATGGCACTCAATCACACAGCTGGTGGAGGCGAAGGACTTTTGCATAGTACTGTATGTCTATACAAAAAAATTGTACTCAAAATCATAAGAAAAAATAGGCATGGACTAACCGCATGCGATTTGTGCAATAGTGTGCATTTCTGCATACAGCAGGAATCTGAACTACACAGTCATCAGCAATACTGTCTTATATATATATATATATATATATATATATATATATATATATATATATATATATATATATATATATATATATGTCTATAAATAAAATATGTTACACAGAGATAAAAAAAACAAACAAAAAAAACAGAAGTGATACATTCATGGCATTTACACTGAGTGCACTTTTGAATTCTACAGGGTTGTTGGGTTTGGCAAAAATACGTCAAACAGGCTAGAATTGGTTGTCTCATTATGTAAGGGGAGTGTTTTTATATGTTAGCTAGAGTTTGGTAAAAAATAAGTGCAGTTGTGTTTCAGCCTGTTAGCGTATTAATGAAAAAATGCTATTTTTTCCCCCTAAATGTTCACAATGTCATATTTACAACACATACGAATCGAAAAACAACTAAGAATTTCAATTTGGGTGAAACCACCTTGTTTCTCTTTCGAGCTAGTCGCCGTGCTGAGAGAATCTGTATAAATCTGTATATCTGTTATAAAGCTTTTGTGTCAAGAAGGAAATTATTCTTCAAGAAAAGACTTAGAAAGTTGAATGTGGTGTGTGCATCCAATGTATTTTTAGTTCTAGACAAATACCAGTCAGTCGCAGTTTTTTCTATGCATCAATGAATGAAGCGCGCACTGATTTTCCATTATAGTGAGTTAAAGAAATTTTTTATTGCATACATATCGAATAAATAGTTAAATCAAATCATATGTATAATAGTTATATACGTTATTGTGTGTATCGTCTTACTTGAGACTGGTCTGTGGTGCAAAAATGGTAGGGAACTGCTGATCGAGCTTATGAAAAAAAAAGATGAAGCACATTGGTGGCAGTGTTATTATTCTGCTTTTCTTCTGCTGTGACTGGGTTTCTGTTCAGGATCATCTCTGGCTTGCTCTTCGGTGATCAATTTGGATCTTATATCCAGAATTCTGTAAAGCTCCTTTACAACAATGCTCTTTGTAAAAGTGTAAAAATAAGAAGCACGGTGGTGGCAGCATTATGTTGAGGTTCTGCCACTCTGCAATAGGACTGGGGGGCTTTGGTGAAGATCACTTCCTTCCTATAAGCAACTCCATAAACATCTCCAATACAATGAGTCATTCGATAGTTCAACATTTTGACTATATTTTCGATAATCTAAACATTTTATTCGATGCTGATGTCAAAAATTAAATAAAACAACAAATAAAAACCCATCACATGCCATCAACGTAAAAAAGTTAGTTTGACCTTCAAGTCAGTGCCACCGCTTAATATAAATACACCATGCGCCCCCTAGCTGTGTAGAAGTACATTTAAATACAATCCTAAAATGGCTCCTACCATGGGTTTTTAATATTTCTCCCCATTATTATTTACAAAAAAAAACTATATTAAAAAATGGCGTAAGTTGAAATGACTTAATCGGAGGTATATCTGTCCTCCCCACACACAGAACAGATATACTGTATCCATCCATGCTGAAGAAAGTCCACTTAAAACTACCCTGTATTTCATAAACACGGCCTTGATGGCTTTTCCATACACCACTAACAGAAAAAAAGGGCGAAGTTTGTATAAAAAGAATGTTTTTTTTCCACTTTTAAAAAAAAAATAAGGATGCAAATGTCTTTCTCGCCAAGATCGATGTGTGCATATATATATACAGTGAGGAAAATAAGTATTTGAACACCCTGCTATTTTGCAAGTTCTCCCACTTAGAAATCATGGAGGGGTCTGAAATTGTCATCGTAGGTGCATGTCCACTGTGAGAGACATAATCTAAAAAAGAAAATCCAGAAATCACAATATATGATTTTTAAACTATTTATTTGTATGATACAGCTGCAAATAAGTATTTGAACACCTGTCTATCAGCTAGAATTCTGACCCTCAAAGACCTGTTAGTCTGCCTTTAAAATGTCCACCTCCACTACATTTATTATCCTAAATTAAATGCACCTGTTTGAGGTCGTTAGCTGCATAAAGACACCTGTCCACCCCATACAATCAGTAAGAATCCAACTACTAACATGGCCAGGACCAAAGAGCTGTCCAAAGACACTAGAGACAAAATTGTACACCTCCACAAGGCTGGAAAGGGCTACGGGGAAATTGCCAAGCAGCTTGGTGAAAAAAAGTCCACTGTTGGAGCAATCATTAGAAAATGGAAGAAGCTAAACATGACTGTCAATCTCCCTCGGACTGGGGCTCCATGCAAGATCTCACCTCGTTGGGTCTCAATGATCCTAAGGAAGGTGAGAAATCAGCCCAGAACTACACGGGAGGAGCTGGTCAATGACCTGAAAAGAGCTGGGACCACCGTTTCCAAGGTTACTGTTGGTAATACACTAAGACGTCATGGTTTGAAATCATGCATGGCACGGAAGGTTCCCCTGCTTAAACCAGCACATGTCCAGGCACGTCTTAAGTTTGCCAGTGACCATTTGGATGATCCAGAGGAGTCATGGGAGAAAGTCATGTGGTCAGATGCGACCAAAATAGAACTTTTGGGTCATAATTTCACTAAACGTGTTTGGAGGAAGAAGAATGATGAGTACCATCCCAAGAACACCATCCCTACTGTGAAGCATGGGGGTGGTAGCATCATGCTTTGGGGGTGTTTTTCTGCACATGGGACAGGGCGACTGCACTGTATTAAGGAGAGGATGACCGGGGCCATGTATTGCGAGATTTTGGGGAACAACCTCCTTCCCTCAGTTAGAGCATTGAAGATGGGTCGAGGCTGGGTCTTCCAACATGACAATGACCCGAAGCACACAGCCAGGATAACCAAGGAGTGGCTCTGTAAGAAGCATATCAAGGTTCTGGCGTGGCCTAGCCAGTCTCCAGACCTAAACCCATTAGAGATTCTTTGGAGGGAGCTCAAACTCCGTGTTTCTCAGCGACAGGCCAGAAACCTGATTGATCTAGAGAAGATCTGTGTGGAGGAGTGGGCCAAAATCCCTCCTGCAGTGTGTGCAAACCTGGTGAAAAACTACAGGAAACATTTGACCTCAAACAAATGCTACTGTACCAAATATTAACATTGACTTTCTCAGGTGTTCAAATACTTATTTGCAGCTGTATCATACAAACAAATAGTTTAAAAATCATATATTGTGATTTCTGGATTTTTTTTTTTAGATTATGTCTCTCACAGTGGACATGCACCTACGATGACAATTTCAGACCCCTCCACGATTTCTAAGTGGGAGAACTTGCAAAATAGCAGGGTGTTCAAATACTTATTTTCCTCACTGTATGTGTGTGTGTGTGTGTGTGTGTGTGTGTGTGTGTGTGTGTGTGTGTGTGTGTGTGTGTGTGTGTGTATAATCTATTAACTTCAAAATGACCTAAAAGACTTCCTCTGATTTTCAGTTGTTCCTTATTAGCTATAATAGTGATTTCATGTATAATTTATATTCTTCCCAATGGTTTAGTAAACCATTTCAGGTTTAGTTAAAAAAAAAAAAAAAAAAAAAAATTAAGGATTAGATAAAAACTTTCTTTTCGGCTTCTCCCGTTAGGGGTCGCCACAGCGGATCCTCCGCACGTTTGATTTGGCATATGTTTTACGCTGGATGCCCTTCCTAACGCAACCCTCCCCAATTTATCCGGGCTTGGGACCGGCACTAAGAGTGGCTGGGGATGGTTCCCTGACCGGGAATCGAACCTGGGTCGCAGCGGTGGGAGCGCTGCATCTTAACCACTAGATAATTATATAAAAAAAATTTTGGGAACTTTGTAGGAAGAGAGAAAGGCGAGTCTTGTCATGGGGTTCGAGTCAATGTCTTTTGTTGTTTTTTGTGAACACATCCTCTATCCTGTATTTATTTCTCAAAGTATACGGTGAATGTAACCTATAAACAATATGTGCAAATGTGCAGCCGATCATCAGTTAGATGATACGACAAGCACGACAATAAAATCCTTAAAGCGTCACAATATCATAATTCCTTCTAGGTTCATTTCAGGAGGGGGAAGCTGTAAAAATTCAGTGGGATACTAAAAGACAATGTGACCAAAGTGTCGCTCTGACTGAAGAACAATACACACAGAAATCATTCTTAGCTACTTTCATTAGCCCCATGTAAACGTATGCTAGTTGCTATTGTGTCGAGCATCAAATGTCACCTCAGGAAACACTGACTGAGGCGACTACAAGTGAAGTTGTATTACTTGTGATTTCTGCCCTGTCTTGGTGTTGTTCAGCTGACAGCGTTCACGTAGCTAACAAGTAGCTAACAAACATGACTAGCCAAGCATTGTATATGTGACATGAGGTGCAAGGCTGTTCGTGCTTCAGTACAAGAGCTAACCCAAATGCTACTCAGTGTCACACAGAAGAAGCTGAACGTACAAAAATGCTCTGAAGATACTGCAAACAATGCTGAAAAAAAACAAAAAAAACATATCAGCATATCAGTCTATTGCTCTGCGAGTAAACTCTTTGCACTTAGCTTGTGCTTCAGATTTATTTCCTTTCTTTTCTTTGCTTAAGTATTCAATGAAATTTTTTTTGTGTGTATTTATTTATTTGATTAATAAATGATTTAATAATACTAACTATTATAATCTTTTTTTTTTTTTTTTTTTTTTTTTTTTTTTTCATGAAATTGCTCTGTATAGGATGATGGTAAACCTTTAGTATTTCTTTACTGCCAAGGAAAAGCACATTCTCTTAAATCTCCATTCTACACCTACCCCCAGCAAACCACAAACAGTTATATCAGGGCTCCAAACCTTTGTTAATGTGTGCAAAAGAACCCTACTTAATAATAATAATAATAATAATAATAATAATAATAATAATAATAATAATAATAATAATAATAATAATAATATTAAAGTATCATAACTGATTATGGCCCTAGTACGCTGACATGAAGCTGGTGCTGCTTCAGTGAACCTTGTTGTTTTGGTTTTATTTTTTTTCAATACTAGCAGATTCTATACATTTCTATACATCTTACATCACAATCTAAAACTCTTAATAAACCTCAAAACAGCATTAGATGGAACGTGAAAACATTTGCTCTAGAGGCTAAATACTTTACAGCCACACTATGGAGTTTATGTACAGGGATTCGATTGAGACCACACACACCCCTGTAGGTGATTATCACATTTCAGAGGACAGCTATGAGAACAATGTTGTTTTCGAAGTTTATAATCTTGTGTTTTTTTTGTGTTAATTGATCAAATCTGTTTAATCACACACAAGAAAATGTGGTTATTAAAAAAAAAAAAAAAAAAAAAAAGTCTACATTGGTAAAGGTGCTATAAGGCTATCAAAGTGCTATTTGTTTTTACGCTGTATTTTTTATTTCTTTTTCTTTTTCTTTTTTTTTTTACAACATCTACGCATCCTGGACTGATTTCATTGGAGAGCTACTTTGTGTGAGAATAATTGAAAACAGTGGATTGCATCTATACGATATTGTATACATAAATGCAGGACACATTTTACATTATATTCCTGATGTAGTATTTGTTTTGGATTCTTTTTTCAGCTCATCAGTGTAATTAACTATATGGCCAAAATTATGTGGACACCTGACTTTTCCAGACGCTTTCATATGTGGTTGTTCCCCTAACTGTTAGCACAAAGTTGGAGGCACACTTGAACTAGGAGACCCAATCCTGCTCTGACAATGCCCCCTGTGCACAAAGCCACCTCCATGAAGATATGTTTTACATTGTCTGAAGTGGAAGATCTCCTGGTATAGAGCTCTGACCTCAAAAAACTGAATACCTTTCAGATAAATTGGAGTGCTGACACCCTTGTGGATAAATGAGCACAAATCTCCACAAGCACACAAAAAAAATCTTCTTAGAAGAGTGGAGGTTATTATACCTACAAATAGTGGTATGGAGTGTTCAAAAAGCACATACCAATCTTATGGTCAGGTGTCCACAAACTTTTGTCCATATAGTGTACATCTCCTGATTTAGATGTAAAGTGGAATTGTCAGCGTGCCTCATTTCATCAGCCACAAGGTGGCACAAGATGCCAAACTTTACTCCTAGTGCTTGATTTCCAGGATGGAGGGATTGTGGTCCAGTATAGCCAGGATGATCTTGTCCATGTACTGTCGGAGGCGGAAGTTGATCTCCTCCTGTTCTTTCAGAGCCTCGACCAGCTGCATAAAAGGAGAAAAATATGAGCAAACAAACATAAGTCTAGGAATAAAACCACTTGGGCTACAAAAAGCATTGATCACTTGTTCAGTGGTCGAAAATGGGGGAGATGGAGATGGGAAAATGTTGGTGAAGGGGTAAAAGTCTGAGTACTAAAGCACTAAAAATTTTACTACAAGTTCATCATTGGGGGACATACCATGAAATCTTTCACTTTTTACTTAAGAAATTATTGATGCTATTGTTTGCAATTGTTTGCAAAAAATAACAGCATTTTAGCCTAAAGCTGCAACGTTTAATTTTACATTTTTGGCAGACACCCTTTATCCAGAGTCTCTTAAAAATATGTCCTAATCCTGGTCCACAATGACACATACTAAGAGGGCAATTTGTCTACAACTGTTTCTGAGAAAAAATAAATGGGTGTTCATTCCACTACCTTGGTGTGAGAAAAATTTTTTGAAGCGTATCTTTCTTGTACCCTGAGAGATGGTGGGATCATTTAAATGGTGATAAAGGATAGAGGGAGTGTGGTGCAGTGCAGGGTGAGATAAGTGTTGAGAGGGAGAGAGGCACAGGTCAGTTTCTGGCTTTGTAGGCAAGCATTTGTGTTTTAAATCTGATGCATAAGCTACAGGAACCTAGGAAGGTTGGAAACAGGTCATAAAGCATTCTGGATCAGCTGCAGAGGTCAAATGTCTTTAATAAAATGCGAGGGGAACATATGGTGTCTAAATGCTTTCTGAATGCACTGTACCTACGAATTGCTGCTGCTGTAATCATAAATACCGTCTTGTTGAACTGAATCGTGTGTTCTTTTAAGACTGGCCTCCAATTTTATGGTTTAATAATGGTTTCATTAATGTTCTAATTTGAACAACAGCCATATAAGGATTTATAGAATAAATTAACGACAAGCATTAAGTGATATCCGTTTTTTCCTAATAGTGTTTTAATCTTTTTAAATGCATCAGTGTTGCTCTCTCCCTCAAACATTGATCAACTTCTCTAAATTGGATTGATTGCTTCAACATCAACAGCTTTTCTATCAGTGTGTGGCACAAGATGGTCATAGTCACATTGCTTTATCACAAATGTTCTCACCAGGAACAAGTAATGTGAATGACCTGTGGATGTATTTCTTTAAAACAACAATAAATATGACCATGAGAACCAGATGCAGTGCATCTGGAAAGTATTCACAGTGTAATGTTACAGCCTAATTCTAAAATTGATTAAATTCATAATTTTCCTCATAATTACACAAACAATACCCCATAATGACAACGTGAATGAAGTGTGTTTGAAATCTTGGAAAATGTATTAAAATAAAAGACGAAAAATATCACATGTACATAAGTATTCAGAGCCTTTGCTTAATACTTTGTTGAAGCACCTTTGGCACCAATTACAAATCTTTTTGAGTATGATGCTACAAGCTTAGCACACCTATTTTTGGGCAGAATTTCTCAAGCTCCATCTATTTGGATGGGGAGCATCGGGGCACAGCCATTGGAGTGCATTTTCATTGCAGGCTGCCATGTGCCTTTTACTGAGGTGTCACTTTCACATTTCCACTCGACCATACAGGCCTGATTGGT
This sequence comes from Silurus aristotelis, assembly GCF_946808225.1. Taxonomy (NCBI): domain Eukaryota; kingdom Metazoa; phylum Chordata; class Actinopteri; order Siluriformes; family Siluridae; genus Silurus; species Silurus aristotelis. The sequence continues at coordinate 19,190,146 of NC_139590.1, read as the reverse complement.
GGAGTGCTGCAAAAAAAGGGTTGTTCTTCAGGAAGGTTCTCCTATCTCCACAGAGAAATGCTGGAGCTCTTTCAGAGTGACCATCGGGTTCTTGGTCAGCTCCCTGACTAAGGCACTTCTTTCCCGATCGCTCAGTTTGGCCGGGTGGCCCGCGATCTTTTTCTGTATCCTTCCCCAAATCTGTGCCTCGATACAATCCTGTCTCTGAGGCCTACAAACAATTTCTTGGACTTCATGGCTTGGTTTGTGCTCTGACATACACTGTTAACTATGGGACCTTATATAGACAGGTGTATGTGCCTTTTTAAATCATGTCCAATCAACTGAATTTAACACAGGTGGACTCCAATCAAGTTGTAGAAACATCTGATGGATGATCAATGAAAACATGATGAACCTGAGCTCAATTTTGAGTGTCTTGGCAAAGGCTGTGAATACTTATGTACCTGTGATTTTTTTTTTTACTTTTTTTTTTCTTTCTTTTAATTTGTAAAGGTTTCAAATAAACTTCTTTCATGTTGTCATTATTGGATATTGTCTGTAGAATTTTGAGGAAAATAATTAATTGAATCCATTTTGGAATAAAGCTGTAATGTAACAAAATGTGGTAAAAGTGAAGCGCAGTGAATACTTTCTGGATGCATTGTATCTCAGTATTGTATCTGACCTCGTCTCGGGACGCGTTGTCAATCTCGGTAGCGAGACTCTGAGCTTTAGTGTGGCACGCAAACAGATTTTTAGCTTCGTACAAGCTGAGGCTGAGAATCTGTCCATTCAGATCGTCGTTCTGGTCCCGCAGTTTATGGTTCTCCTGTTAGTGGAGGAAAAAAAATGGTGAGGGTATCTACAAGATAAAGCATGCTCTTCTGCAGATTGCTCTGATGCTAAAATAGCAGTGTGCAGACAAGATAAGATGATAAGGTAACACAATAGCAGACCTGACGAAGGCGCTTGACTTCATGTTCCATCTCGATCTCACGCGTTCTAGCGCTGAATTCCGACAGGGCGGCTCTCCCACGTCCAGGTCTTTCCGTTTCCAACTTAAACAGCTGCAAGTGCTCCAGCTCCCGACGCAGGTCCTCTATCAACTACACATACATAGAGAAGGAAAAATAATGCTCCACAAAAACCAGAGGACTATCTGATACCAATATATCTACAATATATAATTACAAGGGCTGTTGTTGAAGAGGACATGAAATGCATGTTCATGACAGCATTCATGTTTTTAAGTGTATTAAACATACGGCTGACTTTTTCAGCCATATGTGGTTCTTGTTCAAACTGTTGTACAGGATGTCTTTGGATGTAGTAGCAAGAAAGTTTCCAAACCTGTTCCAGCATGACACTGCCCCTGGGCACAAAACCTGCTTCACGATTATATGCTTTATCTGGTTTGGAGTGGAAAATCTTCATCGATGGAGTTCTGACCTCCAGCCTATTGAACATCTTTGGGAAAATTGGAATTCTAACTGCACCCCAGGTCTCCTCACCCTTACTAACAGCCCTGTGGCTGAATGAGCACAAATCTCCACCAGAACACAACAAGATCTAGTGAAATCTTTTCCCAAAAGAGTGAAGGACAAATGGGAACTAAATGTGGAACGAGATGTTCAGAAAGCACATACCAATCTCATGCACCACAACCCTTTGTCTATACAGTGTATATTTGCTTATATATTTGTATCTGTTTTCAAGCACGAACAACTGGATGATGGAGATTAGAATTTACAAAAGGGGTAATTAAACAGTAGTGGCTCACTTCCTGCATGGCCTCTCTCTCTTTCTGAAATTCGTGTCTGTTCTGCCACAGCTTGTCCATCATCTTCCTGTACAGATCCATCTCGTCCTTCAGGCGCAGGCTCGTGTCTTCCAGTTTATCGGTCATGCGCTGCTTCTCCTGCAACAAAGACAAATGGAAAAGTTAGTGACCAATTGCTGGCTATTATGTTGACAAATAATAATGATGACGGTGATGACATCACTCACTTGGTCCAGTTTCTCAGTTTGAGACTTTAATCGGCAAACATTCACTTTCATCTCCGAGTTTTCCTCCTCTAGCTGCTGTACCCTGGTGAAATACGGGTACAATACAATATATAAATATAATACAATACAATACGATACTTGTACATTATAGATAATTATATATCACCTGAAAGATACTTAAGCTTTGAGCATGCTTGTGAAATTGTATGTGTTTGTGTGTATTACCTGTTTGAAAGAAGCTCTATTTGGTTGCTCTTGTCTTTCTCCATCTTGCTGTAAATCTCTCTGTGTCTCTTCAGCTCCTCCTCTAAATTTTGCTCTGCTCTTGTCTCTTGGTCCTTAATCTGCTCCTCCAGCTCATGTACTCTGTGCACACACACACACACACACACACACACACACACACACACACACACACACACACACACACACACACACACACACCAATCCTCACACACTGTATTGCACTGAGAGGTACCAGATGTATGTAGTACTTGTGTTTGTGTGTTTTCTGTGATTTCCTCTTGGATGAGTTTGTGTTTATGAACCAAATGACAATTTTATCTTGACTAAATTAGATTCCACTGTTGCTAGGCAACTAGGGAATCCAGCTAGTGAGCATCAATTACCCATTATCTATAGCTAACAATGTAATGGCTAACTAGTGAATTATTATGTTTTTTATCCAGACAATGGATTATGTAAAAGGAGAATGACAGACGAATATTTTCTGGATGACTAGAGTTATTGGATGTAATTACACTAGCCAGGGTCTCTAACAAAACTGCCATGATTTCTGCCATGTTTAGAAGTACCAGTATTCAACTCACCAGATGTGTCAGAATTTGGCATAAGAAGGATCCTTCGAAGTGGATTCTTGCTAAATTAATAAGCATGCAACTGTATGTGAATGCAGCATTATAATTTGTTCTAAAGTGAAAACTTTTATAATATGTGGCGATGTGCCTACCTGTGAACCAGATGTGTGTTATCCTGTTTCAGTTTGGATTTCAGGTCTCCGTTTGCCAAGCTGTCATTCTCCAGCTCTGTCACCTTCTTCTCCAGGTAACTTACCTGAAGTAACACACACACACACACACACGGTTCATCATGGCCGCTTGGACTAGTTTAGGCTTCACAGTTTGGCCCTTGTCAACATTGTTTTGATCGTCATGCTCACCCATTTTTCCTGCTTCCAACATATAAATTTTAGGAACTGACTGCTCCCTGTTCACACACACATACATTTATCTTACTATCTTTCTCAGGAGCTTGTATTCACATTATGGTTAATGCTCTTAAATAACGTCATCTTCATTCTTTCAGCTTCTCCCATTAGGGGTCTCCACAGCGGATCAACTGCATGTTTGATTTGGCACATGTTTTTACGCTGGATGCCCTTCCTAACGCAACCCTCCCTATTTCTCCGGGCTTGGGACCGGCACTAAGAGTGGCTGGTTCCCTGACCGGGGATCGAACCCGGGCCGCTTAGGTGAGAGCACCGCATTCTAACCACTAGACCACCAGGGGACTGCTCTTAAATAATTTCATAATTCCACCCATTGACCTTGACCAAAAGGAACCTTTTGCTCTTTTTGTTTATTTTATTTAATTTTTTTATGAAAGCTAAATTCTTTTTTAAACAGTTTTCCTCAGAGGCACCAGCCAAATGTTCCCTTAGATCAAAATGCCAAGATATTCCTCTCTTTGCTCCTACATACCTGCTTATGGTCTAAAAGCCTCTATATAATATAATATAATATAATATAATATAATATAATATAATATAATATAATATAATATAATATAATATAATATAATATAATATAATATAATATAATATAATATAATATAATATAATATAATATAATATAATATATCTTCCCGTGGGCTCACCACCTGCAGGAGGGACCGTAAGGGACGGTGCTGTGAGGATTGGGCAGCAGTCGAAGGCGGGGGCCTGCTTAGACTGCTGCCCCCGTGACCCGAATTACGGATAAGCGGGAGAAAATGAATGAATGAATGATAATATAATATAATATAATATAATATAATATAATATAATATAATATAATATAATATAATATAATATAATATAATATACATTTCTGTATTCTTAACAGGAATATATTTCAAAATTAGGTTCCTAAAGTAAACTAATAATTACTTTTTTGCCAATGCAACTATAAGAAGAAGAAGAACAAGAAGAACAAGAAGAAGAAGTAGAAGAAGAAGAAAAAGAATATACTGCACACCATCTGCTACAAAAAAAGTTAACATTCAGCATTTTATAGTCTAGAAAATGCAGTTAGATATTTATAGGCAAAAGTCTGGATACCTGACAATCAGATTCATATGTGCTTTTTGATCATCCCTTTCCACATTTAGTCCCCATTTGCTTTTATAATACCCTTTACTTTTCTGGGAAGATGTTTCACTAGATTTTAGAGCATGCTTGTGGAGATTTGTGTTCATTCAGCCACAAGGGCGAAATCAACACATACTTTGCAATGTCCCTGTAACAGTGCAAACATATATCTTTAAATGTAGTGCATACTGATTTCAAGTGACTGCCTTAAACTAATTATGTTCCTTTTTTTTCATTTTTTTTTGATCGTGTGAGTGGTACTGGAAGTGAGTGGTGGAAAAGGACACCCTGGTTACATCCTTGAAACCACTTTGTAATACAGACTGCAAATCTCCTCTGGATTCAAAATGAAACAGCCAATGACAGTTCAATGACAAACTGGCAGACAGATGCAGTCTAGACATTCAGGACGCACCGACTGACTGTCTGTGTGTGCAGAGACAGAGTTCTCTCTACCTTCTCGGTGATGTCAATGTCGCAGGAGTCAATGCTGTCGCGGAATAAATCCTCAGTGCTGCCATGGCTACTGCTGAAATTACTGTGATGGAAAAGCTGTCTGTGAGCGAGAGAGAGAGAGAGAGAGAGAGAGAGAGAGAGAGAGAGAGAGAGAGAGAGAGAGAGAGAGAGAGAGCAATTAGAGCATTTGTGTAAATTCACAACAATTTACTTCAGCCTTCTTTAGAAATGCAGTTGTGTTTCTGTCAGTAGACTGCTCTTAAGTAAAAGTGTCTAAATTTTACCTAGAAATTTGCAAGAGTTGTCATGTGGTCAAATGTCATTATTAATGTCACTACTTGAGTATTTGGAGCTCCTGCATCCCCTGTCCACCCATTACATAACAAACAGTGAAACATCAATGAAAGCTTGACAATCACACGCACACAGGAAATCAAGCGTCTAATTATAACAAGGGAAACAGGCATAAGTGATCAGTGACATTGGATAAGGGCATGCAAGGGCCTATGGTTTATGTGGCCTAACAATAAGAAGGGTTCATTTTCTTGTGATTCTGACATAACAAAAATATTATTTTATTTTACCAGGTCACACCTTGTGAATGTGGCATGCACATTGGCATCTTAACCATCCTTTTCACCATCACCATCATAATTACCTCACTAAATAGATGGACTTTAACTCCATATAATAAATGCTAATTCATACAGTACTATACTCCACAGCCAGGGGTCTCAAATGTCCAACAGAAAGGGACTCTTTTTCTGTACAAAGCCAAAAAGACCACTCAAGCAATATAGACATATTTTAAATGTGGAACATAACATTAAGGCTAGTTATTGGAATTTGTTTATTGTTAGATTCCATAACGACAGCTGGTCAGACACTAATGCAGAAGTTGTCAGTCACTGACCCGGACATGAAGCCTGTTTCAGCTTGAGTCCTTGATCAAAGTAAAGAATCAATTTGTTCGTCCATGATGCTTTCGCCACCTCCAGAAGGATAACACAGAAAAATTACCTCATGATCAAGGCAAATATATTAAAACTGGAACCAGGCATGTCTTACAGCTTTGTTCTCTACACTACATTGTAGGTAGCTAGCTTAAGTTCCAGAGATCCAGAAGACCTTCGGTAAAGCCCTGTTTAGTCCATTATAACGGAGCAGCTCGTTTGTTCTTTAAACAGATATTATATTTTAGCTAACATCAAGTGATTCTGAAGGTTATGTGCTCCAAGGGAGACACTGATTCGACCCAAATACAGGAAGCGAACTGAACATGGTGTGTATTTTGAGCCTAAACGTTGCTTTTTTCATTTACTGTAGAATGAAACCACACAGCAAACAAACAAAAAGTGTCAGTTTTCACTTTAACATGGACAATGTGAACAGTCTAACAGGTACGAAAGTCCCCAAGTTTAATTCATAAACTTGAACCAAGGAGTACAAAGTTACAATCAAAATTTAGTTTAATTGTTGCAACAGGCTTCCAAAGTAAAAAAAGAAATATTGCATTCTTACCTTCCAAAAGCTGTGCTGGAGATCTTTCTGTTTGGACTGAAAACCAATAAGAGCAGTTAGGGATTGTAGCCTATAAACATTACCATTTGGATGTAACGATTTGGTGTTGCAGTCAGACAGATGCACCGGATTAGTGTTTGATCTGTCAAAGATTAAATACTCACCTGTTGGCTTTGAGGTTCTTGAGTCGAGCTTCCAGGTCGTTGAGCAAGTTCACTTTCTTGCAGCATTGAGAGCAATAAACATCCAGCAGCTCGCTGTTGTAAAAGTGTCTGATTTTCTGAGGCGTATGTCCAGCACTAGATACACAAAAGAAAAGAAAATTGGTCGGATGTCACATTGGTATATAATGTACAAAGGTTATTTTAAATAATTTTACAACCCTAAAGACTATAATGCTCATCTCACACTCATCTTATGATAAAGTAGGAGAAAAACTAAGAGAGGGTGTGGACAGAGAATCATGTGTGGCTTGGACCCCATGATAGACTCAGATTCTGAACAATATGATGACTAAGCATCCTACCCTCAATATATGCAGTCTTGACAAGTAATTTTGTGTGCGAGTGATATGTTTCACTAACCTGGAAGGCAGTGAGGAGCCCAGATCCGAAAACCCATTTGTCCTCGTATCATCATCAGCACACGGGCTACTAGGAATGAAATCTACATCTTCTCCTTCTCCGTAATCTTCAAACTGCTCCTCTGCTGAAATGACAGACGCCGCTGTTGACGAGACTAGCTGATTCGAACTGCAGGGAAAAAAAACAATTTGCAGAACCTTAGTTAGCTATCACCTTTGTCATCTTGTCTTCTTATGAGATATTCACCTGTTCCCAGGTAGAAACAGTACACTAAGGGCTTCCTCTTTGTCGTCATGGCGAGCGTCAGATGACTCGGACCCCGCGCTGCCGTCCATTTCGGACTCGAGAGGGTACAGCAGGCAGGGCGGTGTAACACCACTCTCATCACCACGCTGCACACACAGAATATTATTATCAGCATTGATTGATAGACACTTACCATAGTCAGTTTAAATACTCGATTATGATTGGCTAGAAGGCGTAGTTAAGTATAATAGTCGTTCTAAACGAATGCTCTACCTTATAAACAGTTGTAACCGAATTTACACACTGATACAAATGTCTACAGAATGAGATGGCTGTTGTAAACATTTGCCTAATTACCTTATTGAGTGAAATAAAGCTTTTATAGAGAATAAAGCCATTTTAATAAAGGCACAAGACGAATTTGATGAACCGGAGAGGACGATGTAAAAATGTAAAATTATAACGAATAACAGTACAAGGAATTAACAATAATAGCTTCATCATTAGTCCGACTTCCAGTAGATTTTTGGAGTGTGTTAGTAAAGTCAGATACCGACTTTGCAGTCAGTGTTCCAATTAATCCCAAAAGTGTTTGATAGGGTTATGGCCAGACCTTTATCGTAGGAGATCTTCCATTCCAAACCATGTAAAGTATACACTAACCAGGAATAACTGTATAGTCACCGATCATGCACAACATTATGACCACCTGCCTAATATTTTGTGTTGGTCCCCTTTTCAATTTCAATTCAATTAATTTATATTTGTATACCAATGAACATGTCTAAAAGCAGCTTTACACAGATAATGTGGTGATAAAGAATGAATAAGATGTTCTTTATAACTGTAAGTTTGTTCCTGATGAGCAAGCTGCTGGCGAATATTGCAAGGAAAAACTCCCAGAGATGGCATAAGGAAAAAACACAAACTTTCTGGAAAAAATGTTCACTTGCTGCCTAATACTGTATATCCCACCCACTAACAGGGGCCATGATGAAGAGATAATCAGTGTCATTCACATGCATTCACAGACAGGTATCTCATACAGTGAAATTGAATTCCATTACTCAAGCAAGAAACTTTCTTTTCAGTCTCCGTTTACTGAAACCACAGAGCACGCATAAATCATCTTTAGCAAAAGCATCAATATTACATTGTAAATTATTATAAAATGATCCTGGGATCTTGCATTAAGGTTTTCCTGAGCATTGGAAATGAAGGCAAATTATGTGTTTTTATTCAAATTCTACAGGAAATAATAATTTTTAAAAAATGGTACATTTAAATTTTTTTTTTTACTGTTTTGGGCTGACCTTTCCTCACGATGTTCAACTTTTCTTGAAAAAATCCGTCTTGTAAATTGTAAGTCGATCTGAGAACAAATCTATTTCCTCTCCACTGCCAGTTATTGTAGAATGAAAAAAGGGCTATTAAATCCACACAAATGTATATGAGATTGTGCAGTATGCTATGGATGCGGTTTGCGAGCTCTGACTAGTGTGCACTCTGACCATTTAATCAAAGGATATGAAAATCTTGACATTATTGCATGCCTGCTAGATGGCCCCAGAGTGGCCAACTTAAACAGCAACGGCTTTAAGCAACCAGTACATTAAGATACAGGCGCCCGCAGTGCTGATTCTGAAGACCTCACAGCAGATACATTTGACCCCAGCAACACGTGATGTGACGGCTGAAAACTGATTGGATTAAAACTCCAACATAAACTTTGACTTCAGCAGCAGATCTGAGAAAAATGCTATGAAATGAAGAGAAAAGATTATTGGGAATAATTAAATACATATTCATAGACAAAAATATTTTTAATGTAAGTCAGATTCTGTTTCTGTCCCTGACAGCCCACCACACACGTTTAATTTTCTCTCCTGCTGTCAGCCAATCAGAACACACTGTACTGGTTTAATAGAATTAAAGATTAATGGTCTCTGTTTCAGACTCTTTCTCTCAGTCTGTAATTATACATTGACTGACTGCATTAGTTGTATAATAACAGATGAAATAGTGTGTGCACATTCCGGTGGAGGTGTGAGTTAGTGTTGCGACCCTTAGAGGACATACACACATTGTTCTGCTCATTTGATTATTCATAAATATTCATAAATATTCATATCACAGAGTGGGGGCTAGAACAATTCTTTATACTAAGGAAACTGCTCCGAGTATGCATGTGTGTGTGTGTGTGT